>NC_136986.1:33691584-33795805 GCF_032717465.1 Coenobita brevimanus
GCAGTATAAGTGGCTGGGGAATGGCTGGGAGGAGGAGAAGGGAGGTGAGAAGACAGAAAGAAATCAGTAGGATAGAAGTTGTGGAAAACAATGAAGAAGAAGTTAAATTGGGGAAAGCCCCAGTAGTGTGGAGTGTGTGGTGAAATGCTGAAGTATGGGGGAGAAATAGTAGTAGAATGGATGTGGAAAATGTGCAGATTGGCCCCTTAGGAGGAAGGGTAGAGTCCCGGAGGATTGGAAGTCAGGTATAATTATTCCCTTGTACAAAGGGAAAAGGTGAAAAAAAAGTGTGTGGTAATCATAGGGGCATCTATGTCTTAGTATAATAGGAAAAGTGTATGGTGGGATACTTAATGGCAGAGTTAGAGAAAGAACAGAGGAATTAGTTGGAGAAGAACAGGGAGAGGCTTTAGGAAGGGGAGAGGTTGTATAGATCAGATATTCCATTCTTAGATCTTTAGTGGAAAAGTTTCTAGAGAAGGGAAAGAAGTTGTATGCGGCTTTCGTGGATTTCGAGAAAGCATACGACATGGTGGATAGACAAGGATTGTGAAAGAAGTATTAAGAATATAATTATGGAGTAGATAGGAAGTTGTTGAATGCTGTGAAGAGTATGTATGATGGTGCTAAGGCAGCAGTGCGTGTGGATGGTGAGGTGAGTGAATTTTTCTCTTTGA
Source organism: Coenobita brevimanus (assembly GCF_032717465.1). Taxonomy (NCBI): domain Eukaryota; kingdom Metazoa; phylum Arthropoda; class Malacostraca; order Decapoda; family Coenobitidae; genus Coenobita; species Coenobita brevimanus. The sequence goes on from NC_136986.1 coordinate 33,692,262, forward strand.
AGGTTGGGTTGGAAACAGGGATGTGTCATGTCTCCATGGTTGTTCAATCTGTACATGGATGGAGTAATATAAAGAGGTACGAGGTAGGGTAGTGGATGTTGGAGTGGCCCTGTTGAGAGAGGGTAGTGTCTGGAAACTCCCTGTACTGTTGTTTGCAGATGATACTGTGTGAGTGAGTGAAGACGAAGAAGGGGAGAGCTGCAAGGCTTGGTGGATGAGTTTGGAAGAGTGTGTAAGAAACGGAATCTAATGGTGAATGTAGGGAAGAGTAAAGTGATGGTCTTTGAGAGAGGTGAAGTCAGTGAATGTACAGCGAGGTTGGATGGTGAGGAATTGGAGGAAAATGTGAGTACGTTTAAGTACTTGGGTAGTGTGATGAATTGGGATGGAGGTTTGAAGGGTGAAGTGCTTGAAAGGGTACAGCAGGGAAGAAAGACTTGTGATTCCTTGAAAGCAGTGATAAGAAAACAGGGAAGTGAGCATGGAAGTGAAAACGTTACTACATGACAGTATTGTGATACCAATTCTAACGTATGGAAGTGAAACTTGGACGTTGCTGGAAGGACACAAGTCAAGAGTGAGAGCAGTGGAAATGAGTTATTTAAGAGGAGCCTGTGGAGTCACATGGAGAGACAGGCTGACAAATGAGGATATAAAGGAGCGTTGTGGTGTGGATGTGGATGTGGTAGGAAGCATTAGGAGGAATACACTGAGGTGGTTTAAGCCATGTGGAGAGGATGGAAGGTGAAAGACTGACTGAAGAGAGCGTATGTGAGTGAGGTGGAGGGGGAAGAGGGAGGGGGCGGCCTAGGATGAGATGGTGGGAGGGGGTGGAGAGGTATATGAGAGAGGGGGTGTGAGTTGGGAGCGGGGCAGTGAAAGGGCGGGGGACAGGGCGAAGTAGAGGCGATTTGTTTGTGGCCATGCAGAGCAGGATTGAGGGCGTCTGGCAGTAGATAGATAGATAGAGAGCTTGCCCGCAAAAACCTGCGTGACTAACTAATAGCATTTCCATCACAGAAATGTTTGCAAGCCTCATTGTTTTGTTTTCCATGCCGTTAATGAACCCACAACGACCATTCACAATAGAAAATCTAAAAATTTATTGTTGCATATTTTTGCGTGTCGCGATTCCCGACAATTTCGCTCTGTCGTGTCGTGCGCGATCGCCAATTTATATATATATATATATATATATATATATATATATATATATATATATACAGTATATATATATATATATTATTTCAATGTATAGATAGATAGATAGATAGATATAGATAGATAGATTGATATAAATATAAATATATAGACAGATAGATAGACAGGCAGATAGATAGATTAATGATAGATAGATAGATGGATGGACAGATAGATCTGAAAATTCCTGGACTTTCCCTGACCTAATGCAAGAAGAATCAGGTCGATATCTGTATTGTTCTCGTTAAAGAAACGAACAAACGCAAAACAGACCACACATACACAGCTTGACTTTATTATTTTACCGATTATTGTGAACTAAATAAATCTTTACTCGCGTCACAACCAACAGTGCTTGCCTCCATACCTGCATGACCCTTTTATCACTCACATCACGTCTACTTCCTTGGTCAACACCACTAACCACCCAGATCCATTATTCATTACCACCTCATTATTTCCCACGTCTTCATCCTCCCACTAGACCAGCCAATTACCCAAACCTTTCTCACCTAAGTACTCTAAGCAAGTTAAGGCCCCATCTGCACCTTAGATCTCAGCTATGAGCATGGTGGTAAGTCAGATAAGAACATCAAGGGTGGCTGTGTTATTGTCCACCTGCTCACTACACTGGACTGATGGGCCAAATTTCAACCTTCATTTTCAAACATATCCCAGTGTTCAATGGTTATCATTATTGAACATGATCCAGTTGGACCCACAATGCCTTGCTGCTTTTGTTTGGGAAGGTTCTCAATTTCTCCCTCAGAGGTGGAGAAATACATATGTGTGATTTTATAGGTGCTCCTTAGAGAGTGTATTATTTCTGTTTTTCTGCATTTATATTTTTCTATGTCTGACTCTGGCCCTTAGGGTTTAATAAGTTCTTTCCCTTAGGCCGAGCAGTCCACTCATGAAGTATTGCCCTATATCATCACATTTCATCGCTTTGGCACTAGTAACTACCGTCCATACTGAATAAATGTTTGGGCTGCCTCATTCAGGACTGGTACATTGCTATTGGTGGAGATATTTTTAATGACATGTCGGTAATTCTTGTGGAAGATCAGTAATTAATAAAATTTAATTAATCAGATTGTTTCCTTCCCCAGCCTGGATTCGAGTTTGCCTTATTGCTACAGGAACAGAGTAGTAGTTTGTTGTGATTTTCAAAGGGCCTGTGGACACGTAGAATATATACATTAATTACCAGATTCGTCATTAATTAAGTCTGCAAATGAGGACGGCAACTGGGAACTACCGACCCTCTAAATGTGGAGATCAATTACGGTCAATATGACCACATGGTGAACGAGGGTCGGAGAGTGCAACTGAGTAGCGCATGTGGGAATTAATGTATGTGAGAATTACCTGAAGATACAGCTGATGGCAGATGTTCATCCTTATCAGTTTTACAAGTCTCCTTACGCTCACTCTCATCTACAAATATAATTCTCTGAAGGTAGCTGGAATGAAATATAAGAGATAGCCAGACTGTGAGGGTTAATGGCACCAGCACAAACACTCAGGCTCTTATAACACTCAGCTGAAGGAAATCATTTGACATTACCTGGAATATAGCCACAGATGAGTGTCCCTAGACTTAATGGAGTCAATATCGCTAACACCCTCGAGGCACTTTTATCCTGATAAATAAAATCTTTTGCATGAGGCTTTTCCCTTCTTTTAACGCAAAAATGAAAGCACCAAGGGGTAGAAGTCCACCAGAGTTTTTGTTAATAAAAAAAGAATGCCAACTTTAAGATCTGTTGATTTCTAGATGCCCAGACATATAGCATTTGCTGTCAGATATAAGAAATGTCTCCGGATAGGAAATAGCTAAAATGGTGAGAAAGAAGCCAGACTCCAGGATTTTCGTATTTTAACATATCCTACTGTTACCAGATGATTTGACTCAGCTCTAAAGGAACTTCTGAACATCACAGTCTAGTTATATTCTTCATATGAATCTTCCTCGAATAAAATGATCTGGAACTAGGATGGATACATAAGTCAGTGGACAGAAGTAGTTAAATCTTGAATCACAAAGTACAAGGCTAGCCAAGAGGATTTCCAGATGAGTTGCTGAAACTGAGAAGACATTGTCAGTGGATGATTACTGGCTAATAAGAGGTGTAATCTGGTGTCAGTTATTACCGGGTATGCCATTAGTACAGTGTAACATTATACCTGCCTGCTACTGCTGCTGCTACTACGACTACGCAGACAAGTGGGAGGTGGAATGGTAAGAAGAGTTGAAAGAAGGCGGACATAAAATGAGGTAGAGGAACAGTGTGATAGATATATGAAAGTATATGAGTGTTGTAGATGTTGAGGGTAGACAGAGAATGAGGAGGAAGACAAGATACTTTCAGCAATTGCAACACTAAAGAGGCAAGAAATTGTGGTGGCTCAGTGGTAGAGAAATGAACTGGGGCGAAATGATAGTCAAGTACTACAACGTTAGAAACTCAGACTAAGAGAAGGGATATAAAACTCTGACAAAAGTTCGTGAATATGCAAACAGAGCACTTGATTTATATAAAAAAGAGTGAATAATACGTCTCGTTCGGTAGTGAGTCTTCCATTAGTGAGGCCACACTTCGACTGTGGAGTGCAGTTTTGGTCCCTCTACTATAAAATGAACATTAATTCCTCCAAGTGTGTTTAGTGAAGTAATAAACTTATGAAGACAGTTAAGTATCCTAAACTTACACTGAGTGGAAATGGGAAGGGACAAGAGAGAGTTTTTGTGTTGAAGTGGATTTCGGTACCTATTATTGGATACGATGCTAAGCTATAGGAACACGTAGGCAGGAGAGAACGTACATAAATGCATTCAGATTAAAATAATTGATTCATTTGGGAATTATGAAGGAATTTATTTGCCGCTATAATTCTAGATAAGTGGATGAAGCTATCAAGTCATGCAGATTGTGCTAATTCGATATAGAGTTCAAGATAAAACTGGAAAGGCATTTGGGTGGAATGGGTTGGATATAACACTTTCCTGGCTCAAACCATTTTCACCATGATTATTCCGATTTTAGTGTGTCCAGGCTCTAGTCCATTATTGTCATATGTATTCTCTACACCCTTTATTATTAAATTTTCTTTGTGTTTTTCCTCTGATCCATGGTGAATATTCTCATTTCTAACTATTAGTATCGAGTGGGGGGCCTGATGGGCTAAGGAGAGCTGCTTTCTTTAATGTTTAGTCATATCCTCACTCAGGAGATATATACTTAGCAGAGCATCTCTCTCTTTCTCTCTCTCTCTCTCTCTCTCTCTCAACTCATCAAACAAGCATCCAAAAAGTTTTCCCCTCCAAACTTACTCTCGTCTCAGCCTAATTCTTCTTCCACTGGAAAGAACTGGAAAGAACTGAGGCGATGGATGTTTTTTTGCATTTTCGTATTATTAACGCCCGAAGCTTTATTCTCTTTTGGAGAAACTAATTGAAGTGGTAAGACGCTAGATACATTGACGCACAAAAGTTAAATATACAGTAGTCATCTGGGGGTGGCAAGTGGTTAGAACAGAGGCAGGGAGTGTTACACCAATTAGAATAGTGTAAAAATTAGGCTCAGCTCTATCCCTGCACTACGTTGGCGTCTCCCTTAAGGTAATTCTTGCTACATCCAGGTGATTTAGTGCAGTTAAAACTTTCACTCTGACATCTTTTCCTAGTTAAGTTTTGTAGTCTCAGCAAAGGCATGACTGATAATTCACTCCAGCAGGTGAAGTGGAGGGAACAGAGACAACAGATTTTACTGTAATAATTGTATTGTGATAAACTGTGTCCACTGTTACGCCTGATACACGACACGTTTATTATTTTACCCATTATACTTTCCGCCACACAATTATAAACAGGATAGGAGAAACCTGTTTGCCATATATAAGGGTTCGTGCCTTCAACTGTAGGCCGCTTTGGTCAGTGGGAGGTGGTGGCCTAAAGGTAAAGAAGTGGACTGAGGATGGTGGCGGTGAAGTGGTACAGTGATGGAATACTGATCAAATGGACGTAAGATTAACCTCAGCCCCCTGAGCACAGTATTAACCGTATTGCATCATTTATATAATTCTAATTGAACTTGACAAAAACCATAGATATAGCACCTCCTCTAATACCAACACACCCACCCTGAACGAGATAACCCTAGTCTGCATGTGGCAAGATTACAAAAAGCAACCCCATCTGTGCACTTCAGTACGAAACAGAGAGGCTCGTGGCATGATATGGCAGGTGGTGGGACCAGAGCTAATTTCAAGTGTCAGTCGTGGTACAGTCATGGTGGCGTGTGTCTCCCATGGTCACCACTACAGAGCCTTGACTCCGGCTCCATCCACACTATATCTCTATCAGCATGAAAGATGACTGAATGAGTTTTGAAGAGAAGTGTTTTATTTCTGCTAAAATTTGTTCATTATTCATTATACCATTTTTTTTACTGATTATATGTGCACCCTCAGAAACAAGTTGTTGATGTTTTTCACTTGTTTGGTGCCCAGTTTCTGTCTAGCAGTCTCTCCTCCTTCCCCACAAGCGAATTCAGTATACTGAAGCCTGTTGTTTGGTGTTGGGAGCCAGATATTGGTGCCCAAATGGTGACAGATAAAGGCATGGTGACATCTTGTTCGTGGTTGTGAAACACTGATTGACCCTAACCCCTTCACTGGGACGACGCTTTTTCGAGCTTACTCCTGTTACTGCCATGCGATTTTATTCAGCTTAGAAAGGCCATCTTGGAATAATGAATTAAAGAGTGTGTTATTACTGCGTCGCTGCTAAATACGTTTTGTGATATGCAAATGTATAGATTACCATTTAGTTAAAGCACCAGCTGTCTCCCAGACTTTTTGACACGCACCCAGCAAGTTTACCAGTCCTTATTACCTAAGCAATAATAGGCTGAGGAGCAAAGGAGATTAAGCCCAAAGATCCGGGATTCGAACAAAGGAGTTTGCAGTTTTACTTTCTCAGCTGATCATCAATATCGCTGCTGGCTGCACTAGCCACTGTATTGAATTTTCCCCCAAAACAGACAGCCTCTCGTGGGTGGGAGGGCTTGCATACACCTGGCGATTCCATAGAGCCTTTCACACGAATGTGGCGACATCTGTTGGATTTCCCATGTGACTGATCTGTGTGGGTGAGGAAGGTCTGGCTGGCTCTACCGCCTGAAACGTAGGTTACACTATCTGGGTAATCAATGCCTCCTCCAGAGGGGTCCTGCTTTGGTGCTGTCTGGAATTGGTTGGTTGGGTGTCTGGGCTGAGGGGTATTGGGGAAGGGGCTCAATTGGACTGTGGCGGGTGCAAACTTTCTACATCTGAGATACAGATCACCCTCCAGGGGACGAGGTACCCCACTCCCATCAGACTTCTTTCGGTCCCCTCACTCCCTGGAAGGCGGCTTCTTGCCTTGGCTCCTGGTGCCATTCAAACTCACTTAATACATATACAGGTAAAACAAACAATTCTTCTGACATTCGTGTGGTTGGTGACCAGCAGCACGAGCTGCCATCATCTAGTCACCCTTTGGCCGGTGACCCTTTACCCTCCTGATCGTCTGCCAAAACTATGAGTCAAGATGTCACTTCTGTTGAGCTCCTGCCTGGCGTCTTTCTGAAGAGACTGGTATCTTGAAGTACATAGTACTAAAAATGTCTGATGGTAATTCCTTCTGGAACCTGAACTGTTTTCAAATTCTCAATGGTCTATTTACAGCATGTGGGTTTACCCCCAAGGTCTCCTTGCAGGGCGATGGTTCTCCATGTTGCTAGAGGCAGGAATGAACAGGAGAGTTCGAGCATCCAGTCCCTTATGATGGTCTCCTGTTATCCAGTGTCTGCCTCTCGTCAGTTGGCCTTAAATCAGTCCTGTGCGGTTGTGTATTCTCGTGATTTGGTCTCTTATTCTGATTCTTCCCACTCCTGGAGGGGCTGGCTTCTCAGGGAGTGGTTGCAGTGCAGAGAATTATGATGAAAGTTGATGGAGTTTTAACACCTACGCCCTGTCTTGACATTTGATTGCCTTACTTTGCCGGATGTTGTCACTGCCGTGTGGTGGAAGCTTAAGGTCAAACCTTATATTCCCCAGTCTAGAAGGTGCCTTGCACTGCTGTCAGAGGTTTGGTCATGTTCGCCGTTCTTGCCAGCTGGAAGCGTTTGGTCTTCCTGAGGTCTGTGGAAATTGTGGTGGTGTTTCCCATGGTATGGTGGATTGTTCACAATCCCTAAATGTTTGAACTGTGGGTGGACGCATGTGGCCTCTTCAAGGGATTGTGATCTGTACAAGTTTGAAATTGTTCCTGTCTGGCCTAGGGAGAAAATTTCCTACTCCTGAGACAAAGACCAGGGTAAGGGAGAGGTTCATTCACCCAGGGGTAACCGTTGTTGCTGCCTTATCTCGCCCTAAAGCTGTCCGGCAGGTGCCCCTTGCCATCACGTAATACTACACCCACTTCTCAAGGTTCTACTTCCCACGCCTCCTCGGCTGGGGAGTTCTGCCTGAGGAAGTGCGGCCTGGGGATGGCTGTGCCTCCTCTGGGGGAGGTGCCTCCTATCTCAGGGGGTATCTTCTCTGGGGTGGTGCTTCCTGCATCTGGGAGTGCCTCCCCCACCTTGATTCTTCCTCCTGTCCTTGGGGCAGGTCCCTCTGGAGAGGGGGGTCAACAATCAATGAGATGCACTGTGCCTCGTGCATCCTCAGTACTGGTACTTAACAACAAGGAGAGCAACCTCTCCTCCAAATGTGGCATTTTCTCCTTCCAGTGCTGCAGATGATAAGGCTAGAACCCCTTCATTGCAGCCGCCTCTGCGTTCCACTGCTCCCAAAGCTGAGTGAATGGCACACTGCCGGAGGGGTGAGGGAAGAGATTGCAGGATATTTGTGCTTCCACCTTAACTTCCATCAAGAAAAACCTAGTCAGAGGGTCTCTTTTCCATTTCTAACCCACCAATAAAGAGGAAACCAGTAGTTGGACCAACCAAGCTTATTCACTAACCAATGGCCAGTTAGACCCTCATACTGGCTAACATGCCAGGCTTTAATAAACCCTCCAACAAACTACGACACGGAACCATCACTTTAAAAATCCAAAATCCACGTCCCTGTTGCAGTACTTGATGTACCCAGACTGGAATGTAGAGTTTTCGCCAGAATTTCAAGGTCGCTCAGAGAATGAAATATGAGACCACCACCACTCCCTTATACCCAGGCATCAGCTGTATCAACAGTTCTTTTACACTAACTTGGCCAAGATTTTTGTTCTTTCGGAGATTATTTTGCATAACATATTGGGAGAAAAACAAAACATTACTCCCTCAACATCCATTGCACTTCTCTGTGACTAACACCATATTCTAGTGCTAACCTTTTGTTTCGACTCAGCATTTCAAGGTGAGATGGTGAGAGGATGAAATGAGTGCAAGTACAGTGTGTGGGAGCGGATGTGAATGAAAGAACGCTTGTGAAAGGTAGCTGTTGTAAGACGGTTATTAATTAATTAATTTATTTTTTGTGTGTGTGTGAGGATAAACAGGTTATGTCAGGAGGCTGTATGGCACCATGTGGTATTTGGAGATTATGTAAACTACTTTTCCTTAGTAAATCACTGTGAAAATTACACCTCAGTTGCCTTCCTGTACATATTTGTTCTAACTGTGTCAGTATTAAAGCAATATAATTAGCATCCGAGAGAACGCTTGCATATACTGTAGTATGGCGAATAAATCATTATGGAAGAAGTGCTAGTCAGACTCTTATTGCACTTACGTCCCTTGGTTTCTCCACTGGAACTTCACCTTCTAAGAGATAGGATGTGGTCCACGGCAGTGTTGATGCTGATGTTGCACTATTGCATCAGAGAGTGTTAGATTACTTCCCCCACCCCTCCCACAGCTGTGCCAGAGAGAATCCAATACAGTGCCAAGAAGTGGACCCCCATGACTGATCTCAGGCAATGTAGTGTGGAGAGGCAGAAATATCTTCATCTCATGAACTGTCCGACAGCTAATCTAATGGATGCTTTAACTCCTTCACCTCAGTGACATTCTTGTATTTTAATAATGATATCTCCCAGATGATTTAAATACAATAGGTGTACCTAGGAGAGGCTTTTCGAAATGAGGGAGCATAGGTATAGCCTTCACCAACTCTTTCATTGTGAAAGGCCTTTCCATGGTTAAATAATATTACCTGGACACGGCAAGAAGAAAGTAAACCACAATGTCTCCAGATTATATGAGTCAAGGATGAGTCAGTGTAAGATGTCCCAATGACCCGCTGGTCTGCCTGAAGGACTGTCTTGTGGATGACTCTGAGATCAGGGAAGTGGACTCCTCTCTGGAAGATCAGATCACCCTCTTGCCGTTACTACACACGTGGCTTTTGGTTCGGATTATAACGCACAAAGTCCATTGAAAATAACCAGACTTTTCAGGAAAACGTAAGTGAGGACTCGTTGTGTAAGGTTAGGGAAGTAATATTCACAGTGAGTGTGGTCTAGTGGGTTAGAGAGCATGCTATTGACCAAAGAGTCTAGCGTCCAGTCCCAGCCCAGGAAAGGTCATCCAGTTGTGATACATTACACATGTAATAAAAGTAAATTTTAAAAACTAAAAACTCTATCAAGAGAGACATCGCCTTAGCCCCTCAAAGGAGGAGAATATTTAGTGTAATTTGTAGCAGCATTCAAAACTTCATAGAATTTCAACACGAGGACGTAAATAATTTTATACTTGCTACGTTCGTCCAGAGACCGTATGGAGAGATTTTTCCAACAGGGTAAGTTAGATACAGCATTCAATAACCCCTTCACTAGTGGGAGACCTCCTGAATTGAGCAAAATTGCCAGGTAATATCACGTCCGTTGTTAAAATTGTTAACATCGTGTTTGTGAATATCCGATGCTTTGTGATGGACGCAGGATTGAGGAGGTGATATGTGTGTCATCTATCGTCATCAGATTAGCGGTAATGACGCAGTTATTGGTAATTAAGCCAGTGTCTCGTGATGCTGATATGTGGCGGGTCAAAGCGTGTAGTGATACCTTGTTACCCAAGAATACTTGGATGGAGGAAGAGAATCACTATTGCTAATTAGAGGAAAAGAGGATTTGTGGCCGAGGGTCAGAGGCTGCACTTTCATCACTGGGGATTATTCTCAACTTGAAAATAAATGTGTGGTGTTAGCAAGATTAAAATACAACATTTTGGCAACAAGGGTTCATGACTCTTATCAGTGGAGACGGATTTAATTGCCTGGAGACTTTGCGTTTTATTGCGAAGGGGGATTTCTAACTATAATTGTCTTGTGGAAGTAAAAATCAACTAAATCACTTAACTGATGGCAGGGAATCAGCCTTTCTAATTAGAAGAGAAAGATATATTTGTTGAGGCCGAGAGACTGAGCACCTCTCCACAGTGACGCTGGATTCGGGCTTATGGCCGTATTCACACTGGCATTGGAGATTCCCCAGCACATTTTCCTCGGATGATTTTATTTTGTATACTACACCTTAACTCTTTACGCCCTAAATCATGATCTATATTTCTTTTTAATTCTACCAGACGATATTATTCATTGCAAACAAGGGGTATTCGGCACGTATTTTGGCTCTGCTTGTGACTCCCTGAGACCACTTCCTGGGATGGTAGGCCTCTGAGTGGTCATATCTTGCATAAAACTTGATTCAGGGAGGAATACACCATTATGGTAAAAATCTCTTTCCTAGTTAATGAATAAATAAATTAACTACCACTAGATTACTACCAATTTCACTGTCACTAGCCAAAGTACAACAATCATCACAACCACTGTCATCACTATCATTATCATAACTATCACCACCATCATCACTACTGCTACTTCAGTCACTAAGACTGGAGGAGAAAGAACGGACACATTCCATTACACACTACTACACATACAGGTAGCTTTTTCCCTTCTCACACCTTTCCTTCTGCCATAGTATTATCTTCCTACACCGCTGTTCTGTATAATTCTGTCCCTTGATATTTGCTTCAGCTGATATAAGCTGCACCACACTCCCACCTGTGTCACCCTTACCCCACTCACCTACACCATCCACCGCACCCACCTTACGCCACCCACTAACCTACAACACCCACACCTACCTACGCCACCCTCCCATATATAGTCCACCCACTCCATTTTAACTTTGTCTTATCTTTGTCTTGGTTGCAGAAGGCTTTAAGTACAATGGGTCCCCTAACCTCTCCCCCCACCTTCCGCTTGTAGATAGGGATTTTCACTGCCCCATCTCTAGATTAAACTAGTTTCTTGTGAAGGTCAACCACTGTGCAAAATGTAGTAATCGTAGGTAAAGACTTTAGCCGTACAAGAGCGCTCACACACACACACACACACACACACTAGGAAGGAAGGGAGGCCAATAAGAAAGACACAACCATCAGTGAACTAACAGTGGAACTGAGTACACTTAGGAAGAAAATGAGTGAAATGGCAAGTACAGTAGTCAAATCACGAGTGTTATTGAAGAGTTCAAAAATGACACAGAGACAATTAGGTGACAAGTAAGCTTAGTCTTATTGACCAGAGCAGTGATATTGAGGAGAAGATAACACAGGTGAATGAAGCTGTGCAAGAAGCTACAAAAATGATGCGGAAACCACGTATGCTGAAATGGTGAAAGTAAAGAAAGACTTAGAAACAAAGGTGGAGGAAAAAAGCATTAAAAAGGAAGTAAAAAAGAATTATCCAAAACAATCCAAAGTTAGTCAGAGAATTCGGTAGATATAAACAAATCTATAGTAATCACTGGTATAGAGAAGAGGAGAGAAAAGTAAAAAACAAGATCACAAGAGACAAAAAGGAGATGGCAAATGTAATGAGCTTACTGAAAGAAGTATCAGAGGAAATCTGTAGTAAAGACATAGAGGAACACAAAAGGTTAAGGGAAATATGAGAAAAGCAAGACAAGACCTCTAAAGGTGGCTTTCAGAGTGTAAACACTGTAGAAGATATACTAAAAAATGCAAAGAACCTTAAGGAAAAAAGATGAGTTCAAAAATGTATGGATAAAAAGATGCGTAACACAAGAGGAACTGGAATTACTGAAAGAGAGAAAAGGAGGAAGCAAAAACAAAAATGAGGGAAGATCAGAAGAGGAGAAAGAGAGAATTTTTTTTACAAAGTAATAGGATTGCAGGTACAGAAAGTGGTACACAGAAACAGGATGGAATAAAAAGGAGGAAGGTAGTAGAAGACCATGTCCATGACAAAATTATATAAACAAGATGATAAAGTTGATGTACCCAAATGTGGATGGAATGGTATCTAGAATTACTAGAGATGAATGATTATGTCAGAGAAAATGAACCCACAAATAATATGCCTAACTGACTCAACAAAATTAAACACCAAGGATATCCAATGACATACTAAACTTAGAGGAATACAATATATGGAGAAGAGACAGAAATTTAAAAAAAGGAGGAGGAATTATAAAATTATCTAAAGAAAATTCTAAAAGTCAATGAAATAAAACTAGATACATCATAACAAGAAAAATAGAACTGATTGCAGTAGAGAGCAACACATCTGAAGGTAAAGTAATTGTAGCCAATTTGTACATGCCACCCAGATCAAACAGATGGGAAAGAGATGAATATGAGGACCTGGCAGAGAGTACAGATTCAGAGATTAAGATCATTACTTCATAAAATGGAAGAGAAATCAGAAAGAATTATACTAACTGGGGATTCCAATACAAATATAAATTGGAATACTCTAGATATAATTAGCCAAAGCTGTTGGGACCAAAAGCTCCTGGATCTCATACAAGAGTTCTTCCTAATGCATGACATGTGAGGGAAACCACCAGAAAAAGAGGACTTGATGTACCTTCAGTGCTAGATCTAATATTTACTAGGCAAGAAAATGATATTGACAGTTTGCAATATATCACCCTCCACTTTCGGCAAAAGCGATCATGCAATACAAAATTATAACTTCAGGATAGCATATGACATAGTAAACAGCAATGACAGTTACAAAAAGAGCCTAAACTATAAAAAGGGAAATTATCAAGACCTAAAGAAGTATTTCTTAGAAGTTGATTGGGAAAATGAGCTTAGGGGACAAGATTTAAATGCTGTAAATAAAAAGTTCTATGAATTTTATGAAATAGGAGTCCAGAAGTACATCCCACAGCACAAAGAAGCAGATAAGAATATACAGAAATGGTTCAATACAGAATGTAAAAAATCAAAAGAAAGAAGAGATTTGTTGTGGAATAGATACAGAAGACATAATAGTGAAAGGGCGTATAATAATTACAAACAGGCAAGAAACGATTATACAAGAATAAGGAGGGAAGCCCAAAAACAGTTTGAGGAGGATATAATAAATAAAAGTAGTGATCAACCAAAGCTGTTTTACAGCTATATCAGAAGCAAAACCAAAGTAAAAGATATAATACAAACAATTACGGACGAAGGAATCACTTATACACAAAGAGAAAATAGTATTTGTGAAGCACTAAATAAAGACATTTTCGATTAGTTTTTACAGAAAAGAAAAAAATTATGAGAGGGACTATGATGAACATGAATGTCCACAAATGATAACAGATATACAAATAGCAGAAAAAGTCATACAGGAGGAGTTAAGTAGATTAGACAGAGGAAAAGCAAGAGGTCCTGATGAAATTTCATGTTGGGTACTACGAGAATGTGCAAAGGAGTTAAGTATACCATTGTTATTTTTAATTATCAAAAGAGAAATCCTTGAGTCAAGGTAAACTACCCTGATATTTGAAAAAAAAGAAAGCAAATATTGTCCCCTTATTCAAGAAAGGAAATAGACAAAATCCACTCAACTTCACCGACCAGTATCACTGACCAGTGTTATGTAAGCAAGAGTATTAAGAAAAAGCTTATAAGAAAAGCTTGCAGGTAAATCATCTAGAAAGACACATTATGAGTAACAGAAAGACAGTTTGGTTTCAGAAAAGAGGAAAATCATGTGTATTTACTAATCTGTTGAGCTACTATGACAGAGTAAGAAACACAATACAGAAGGAGAAGGATGGGTGGACAGTATCTATTTAGATTTCAAGAAAGCCTTTGACACAGCACCACACCAAAGACTTTTATGGAAACTGTACCATCAAGGAGGAATTCGAAGGCAAACTGTTTTGTTTCCAGATGCAAGACTTTCTCATAAAAAAAAGAGAAATGAGAACAAGTACTAAGAGGAAACTACTCATCATGGAAAGAAGTGACTAGTGGAGTACCACAGGAGTTCAGTGCTGGCACCAATCATGTTTTTTTTTTATATAAATGATATAAACAGTAACACACTAGGAAATGAGAGCTATCTGAATATGTTTGCAGATGATGCAAAAATACAAAGGAGAATTACTAACACAGACTCTTTGTAAAGAGCTACAAGAAGAATTAAATAAAACTTCATGAATGGAGTGAGTACATGGCAAATGGAATTCAATGTGGACAAGTGTCATGTAATCAGAAGTTTGGTAAAAGCCAGGAAGAAGACCTAATTGGGATTATAAGTTAGGAAATAAAACCCTATACACATCAGAAAGAGAGAAAGACCTAGGGTGTGATCATCAATAACAGATTATCTCCGGCTGACCACATCAGCGAGAAGGTACGGAATATGTATACACTGCTTGCAAATATGAGAATAGCATTCACATGCATAAATGCAAGACTAATGCTAAGAAGGATAATAACATCATTCATTAGACCAACCCTGGAATGTGCATCAGTAGTCTGGAGTCCTCATCTCAAAAAGCACATAAACAAGATTAGAAAAAGTTCAAAGGGCCGCTACAAGATGGATACCAAAAGCTTAAGGGACCTAAGCTACGAAGAAAGACTAAATAAACTGAATCTAACAACACTACAGGAAAGAAGGAAAAAGAGAGAGTGACATGATGATGCTATATAAGTGCATATCAGGGAAGGAGAAAATACTGAAATAAATGATTACTTAACATATGGAGAAGCATCAGCAAGAGGACACTGCAAAAAACTGCATAAGAAGAGAGATGATAAAGACGTAAGGAAATTCAGTTTCCCAAACTGAGCAATTGATCAATGGAATGCACTACCGAATGAAATAGTGTGTGCCAAGAAACAATTCACAAAATTTAAGGATTTGTACGATAAATATGGTTTAAGACACGGGACAGTACGAGCTTGACTCATTCCTGTAAAGATACAATTAAGGTAAGAACAATTAGGTAAGGTAAGGAACACACTCACACCAGAAGGCGCGCGCAAGCACATACACACTTTTCTACGTATACCTCGCATAAGACTGTGAATGGGTAAATGAGCGATATACCTGCCCTCTCGATTTCACTAAGTTTTTCATAAGGTGAAGAAAGTCGTCTTTAGATGATAGCACAAATAACTAATAATACACAGGGTGAGCACATGCCTCTAATAATGCCGGTGAAATTTATTATTTGTTCCTGCATCGAATGAAACCAACTCTTTCCTTTAATCCACAGTCCACCTATCTACCAGAATTCATTACAGTCCGAACATCTTTTTGAGATATCTTGTACACAGACAGACTAACAGGCAGCTGGTGAATACATAACTTCCCAGCAATTTTTCGTTGGCAGAGGTATTAATAAAAATAGGTGTCGTCAGTTTCAAAGGATATTATTTTCTGGAAGAGTTATAGAAATTTTTCTAAAAAGGATCAACATCGTTTGCATGAATAATCTCCAAGAAGACATTAACTCCCGTCCATCCAGTGACGTCGCTTCTTGGCTAATTCTTGCTACAACCCGAGATGTTTCTGTTTAACCATACGTCCGGCGGCGTATGGAGTACGTTGCAACGATTTGCATTTGCCAGTCCCGGCGCAGCCGTACCAGTGCGTCTAATTGCAGTACGCAAGGTACCTAATTTGCACAATTTTCAATTTTAGCACGTGATTTTTCGTATGTATACACGGGACACCTTCCTCTATTCCTGTACAAGATACCAAGCAGGGACAATGCCTTACACACTGCATAACCTCCCCCTCCCCCCTCACGCCATTGTCTTGGCAAAGGACCTGTTACCAGTGACCTGGCTAGTAAAGAGTTATTCAGGGCCAGGTGATTCCCCCAATCGATGACAATGTGGAGGACAATGTTTACATAGCATTAGAAGAAGAAACAGCCAGAAATAATGATCAGGTCAGTGTGGCAAAAATAGGTCAGGTATGGTGGGAATTAGTTAGTGAGTGAAACAATGCTTATAATGCCTTTATTACTGCTTGAAAACCAATATCATACTGTCATACTACATATACATTTCGTACCAAAGTAAATAAATGAGAGTACCGTTTATGAGCTGGATAAAATAGTTACCCTCCCATAGAACTCGTGCATTTCTTTGGTGCCAGCATGTTAGAAAACCCACTCAGGTAAGGGAGGAACTCCCTACCTGGATTGGGCACTTTAAACCTCAGGTGAGCGATTTCTCTATGAATTTTCGATGTTTCTCACCAAAAGCGAAGGTTTTAGCCAAAAAAAAAATTCGAAAATACCTCGGGAGCTGGGGGATGTCGGAGGTGCGGAAAACCTCGGGACGTGACGGGTTAATCTGCGACAGGTCTTTTAACAGGTTGATTTAGATATGGCAACCTTATCTAACTCCCTCCCTAAATTCAATAAAAAAAGTCTGTTGGTAGCAACAATAAGTTAAATAAATGCCACTGTGCTTAAGAGGTAAGGGGTTATATACAAATATATCCCTGAGGAGAGAAGGTGCTGCAAAATCTATTATTTCAGTTGTAACTGAGGGTAACGGGCCCATAATAATAAGACGTATATTTGTCTAATTGTGGTGGCTGTTACAAAATCTGGAAGAATATTTCGGTACACGAGCCATGTTCTGGAGTAATTTACGCTTCCCGCCGTCACCAACATTATGAATCGGCTTCCCGCGGTCGATTTCCTTGGATCTCACCGTAAAGAACTCCTTATGTGGCATACTTCATTGAAGTGATAAGGAAATTTATATTCATTGTCCGAGCTGATCAACATCACTACCAGAGGTGTCTGTGGAAGCTGAAGCAGAGGGAATGAGGAATTTAGCTGGACAGCATCTTCATAAATATCAGCAATTGAGGAAGGATCTATGTCTGAATTGAGAAGCTGTCTGTCCAGAACACGTATGGCCCAAGCGTAACGAGGTGATTGTTCTTCCAGTGCTTGTACCTGCCTACAGGATGGGGTAATTTGCACCAGAGTTATTCACTTCCGGCTTCAGTGAAGACAGGAGTTGATATCTCTCACCATGTGGTAGTTCTCCTAAACAGGGAATATAATAACCTAAGGAAGCAAAAGAAGATAAAAAAAAAAAAAAAAGGAATTATACTGAAATTATAAGTCCCTACAGTCTACACACTTCTCCGCTAAGCATAATATATTTGTCCCGCACTGGTTGATATGAATTACAAGAGAAGGAATTATCATAGAGAGAAATATCAGCACCTGCATGTTTTACTATGAAATCTCTGTAACAACAAAAATACTATGACAAGATTGAACAGATTAGGATAAAGACTACACAACCGCAAACATTTTAGCCTGATTTTAAAGAACATTGTTGTGTCAAAAAGGCGATTCTTCTCCACCTTGTTCTTTTGACCCAGACCTCAGACTAGAATTGTTCTCATAAAACTTAATCATTGTATCCTACCTTGACCTTCCAACTCATCTATCACCAAGTTTGGTTCAAGTCTAACGTTACCTTTACCCTCAACCGATTCTTTTTCACAACCAGAGCACTTCATCCTCGTCCGTCGCTCAACTTTTCCATCATATTCGGTCCCAACCAGATAAGAACTGTTTGCAAGTTATGCTCCTCACTGGAGATGTGCCGATACCAAGATGTTCCAGCCGATACTACGATACCGATACTTTTTTTATTTTGATTTTATTTATTTGATTTTATTTTGATTTATTTGACGCCGGGAAAGTGAGTGTTGTTAATGCAGGAGCAATATAGTAATCGATATATATATTAATATATGATACTGTTACATCATACATGTAATTATCATGTAATATAATATAAGATCATAACCATCTTTTTATCAGTGTCATGAAACATGAATGTCTTGAATGACATAATAAACCAGAAAAGTATCAGAGTATCGGCCATATGTTTACCTTGCCGATACCGATACTGATACTATCGGCACATCCCTACTCTCCATGCACACCCACCCACACACACACACATGCAGGCGATTACACTGTCTCCTCGTTAGGCGGTCGATAAACATGCTATATCATTACGGGTTCAAAGCCAACCGTTAAAGAGCTACAGTTACTGACAACCCTATGGAAAAAAAAAAAAAATGATCTCCCTCACAATTGACCCATAAGATCATCAGTACATGTAGCTCTGTAACCTTGAGACTTGGAACATGTTAAAGCAGCATTTTTTTACACAGAATCTCATCTGTCATTTCCCAAAGTTATGCTCCTTCTTCCAGTGACACCCTATATGCCGCTCCTTTTCTGCTGTCCAATGATTTCTCGTATATTGCGTGGACGGCTTAGTTAAGTTACCGGTAGCTAACTTGCATCATTTTCTTTATATCCTACTAACACTGCCTCACCCACGCCCACACCAACAGACTGAACCATCCCACAATACACAAGACATCGCCAGGTGAATTTCTATCGTAGTGCTATTTACAGACTACCCTGTATTCTTGCTTCCTCCTTACAATCTTATTTTAACCTCCAGCGTACCTCCTCAGTTTTATTACACAAGGACAGACGTTTTTTTCAACTGAATGGGTTAGATAAAGCATTAATTCAACTATTCGCTATTAGGGGTTTGGCTATGGTAGGGTGAAAAGAATGGCCAAGAGGTAACAAGAATCTATCTATCTATTTACAGTATCTATCTATTGCCAGAAACCTAAATCCTGTATGGGGTTCCCACAAACAAATCACCCCCCTTCAACTCACACACACGCCTCCCCATATATATCTGCACTCCATCCCTCCATCTCATTTTAGGTCTTCCCCTCTCCCTCTCCACTTTCCGCTGCTCTCTTCATTCACGTGCACTCCCCCTCTACCATATATTTTTCCACATCATCCCTCCATCCCATCCTTAGATCTACATATCCCCCTCTCCCCCTCCACCTCACTCACATACACTCTCCCTAGTCAGTCTCTAACATTCTCAATCCTCTCTCCGCATACCAAGCCTAAGCCAGTATAATACGTTACGGGATTTAGAGGATAATTATACTGCAGACCATCCCTACGAAGAGGGATTGGTGGCCTGGAGTCGGTATAGTTCTGTCCTTGCCTATGATGGACACTCTAGGGAGGTGGGTTCGAGGCCCCTCACCCACTGCCGCTGTTGTTTTTTTTTAATTCAAGGAAGAAGGAACCTAAGGCCAGGAGCCCGCAAACCATTCCCTTCCAGGGAAAAAAAAGAAAAAAGAAAAGAAAAAGAGCCAAATTCCAAGATCAGTTCATTTCGAGTTTGTGTGATGGACGCTCAGTTAAAGCCAATCTGCAACGATAAAAAAATAATATTAATAATTTTACGCCTTACCACTGTCTCCTTCAACCGTCTTCTGCTTCAGCGTCAGGTGCCTTGTCTGTATCTGCCCTCCTAATCCCCCCGTGACTTTACATTTTTATCAAGGGGTTAACGGTGCTGATGGATGGCCTAATTTACCAAGAAGTAGAAACGCACAGAGTATCAGCAAGCCCTTGTACCTCCTCACGTCAGCAGGAAATAATTGCGTTCATGACCATAAGGCAAATTTATGTGTGAGCTTGCGTTGTAATTTTCATGACAGTAATTTATACCGAAATATATGGGATTAGTTCTCTCTCTCTCTCTCTCTCAGTTTCAGTGGGATGCATTCTCACGAGAGCCAGTCCCCATGTAGGATATTTTCGTGGCAACTCAAGTCTTGGAACGTATTTGCAAATTTTCCTTCTATCACTTTATCATATGTTCTTGTCTTCTTTGCTTAGGAATTTCACAACGCTCCTAAATTGGTTTAATAACTTAATAGGATGTCCTCACTCTAATAAGTTACTGATGTTAAGGAAGCCTACAGGTAATAAAGTTTTAAGCAATGTTCAAGAGAATGTTAAAGTGTAATATGCAGATACATCCCCTCTTGTTACACCCCTTCCCTGGCAGTGTAAAAGGTGTAATGTCATGTTATCTATGTATCTGTCAATGTCATGTTATCTATGTATTTATCAATGGTGTGTGTGTGTGTACGAGGGTGTGTGTGTGCAGGTGTGTGTGTGTGTGTGTGTGTGTGTGTGCGAGGGTGTTGACCAGCTAGTTTATGCCTCTGTGACGTCAATGGTTTGGAGGGGGGCGGTGCAGTTAGAAGGAGGTGAGGAGGAAGATGGCCAGCGAGACCAAGGTGGGCAGACGACCTCCAGCCTTCAAGCAGTGCAGACTTGCGTGTCAATTGTACGAGCTGGGCAGTGGTAATAAAGGAGTGTCCACGACAACGTCAAGAAATTTGATTGTCCGCCACAAAAGGAGATCCATCGAGTCAAATAAATATCTCCCAACAACTTGCTTTATTTTCACCCTTCCTGCCGCAGTGATGGCTGAGGGGTTAGCACTGATGAATGTGAAGCTGCCTGACCCGAAAGCGCTAAAGGTTCAAATCCTGATGCCTTCAGTTGAGGTGCACCACTCGTCTCGTGTCCAACCGCCATTTACGTGTTAGCAGGTAAATTAAGTGATGCGGTTTATACATAGGTTAGGCAACGCTGAACCGGGACGATATTGTGTTTCAGTATAGTGAGTGAATAATCTGACATACGCTAAAAATTTCTATGTTACAGGAGATGAGCACCTTATTGCATAATCGTCAGATGATGTTTGCTTCCACCTTTTACGTTTACCTCCAGTCGATTTTATTTAGCCTAGAAGAGACTTTTCAAATTGGGGGGGAATAAGATGTAGCCCACATTACCCCTTCACTACAAGATGTCTCCTTTAAGGTCCTGAAATATGTGTTCGAGACAGGTTCCTGACATTGCTGCGAACACCGGAGACACATTAAGAGCACATGTCTGAAACACTGATATCGGCTGCTTCAATGTCTGAGTTATGTTCGTGGCACAGATGTGGGCAGATTTCAGCATGGTGGGCCCATAAACTTTGCAAATCATGTGATCACAGAAGCAAGTTGTGATACTGTGTCCCACAAAAGGGAGTGTCCAGAAACCAAAAGTTAATGCTGAATGACTGCCCTACATCACACATATTCGGTTCTCTGGGATGTTACTGATGACTATAAGACAAAGTAGATCGAACAGAGACCTAAAAAGATAAAACAAGTGCACTGTTATTAGGTAAAACAGGGGTTAAGATGGGAACATAATATACTAACTAAGCAGGAAGGCAATGAAAATGTAGTGTACAGTCACACGTACTAATTTCTGCTCAGGGGTTACCCCTTCCTTCCCACCCAGCTACCCTGGACAGAGGGAAGGGGGAATCCTTAGAACAAGTCTACCCCGCCTTCTGCCCCCAACTCCCCCACCTTCCACCTCCAGCTGCCAGTTACTGACTAGACGCAAATTTTCTTAAGTTCCGTAAACATGACTAAACTGTCGTCGCACACGCCTTCAACGGCCAAGATTTGGACTATAGTTTTAGAATAAATTATTACCGAATTGAACTGCATTCTCAAATTGAAAATATTCACCACCATTGTAATCCAGTGTCGTGCGCTGCACAATTCTGGGTTCCAGTGCTTACCCTTTCACTTCCCCCAGCTGTCTCTCTCTCTCTCTCTCTCTCTCTCTCTCTCTCTCTCTCTCTCTCTGAAAACTTTTCCCACTCACTCTTTCTTTTTAAATTTATATAACTTTCTCTTTGGTTCTCTCCCCCTCTCCCCCTTCTCGGTCTTTGTCTTAAGTCTTCCCCGCCCCTCACCCCCTCCCGCCCCCCACCTGCGGCCAGATCAGCCGTCAGTTACACCGACACCGCTCCCTCCGATAACGTGTGCAGGCAACAATTATCACACACACTTAGGTCAGATGTATGGAAAGGTAATTTTTTGTATATATATAATTGTATTTCTCATTATGTTGCCAAGTTCAAATAGAGAACACCAGACCAATATTCATGTAATTTTATTAGAGTGACCGTTCCACTTCCACATAGCTGGGTAGCTGGGCTTATAAACTGCACACACACATACACACACACACACACACACACACACACACACACACACACACGACTTAAATTTTGCACTGACAGCGTGGCGACTACAAATATAGTCATTCTAACAACTGGCTCTGCTGGCTCCACACCTTCCCTAGTCCCAGTCAAAGCTCCTCATTCAATAACCAGGTTATTGAATGAGGAGTTTGACTGGGATTTAAGGGAAGGTTTGAATCCAACAGAGCTGAGTTGTTAGAATGACTATTTGTGAGTCGATCACGCTCCCAGTGCAAGTCAACCCCAAGTCATGTGTATTCCAATAGTGTATTAGTAGTGTAATGTGTGTGTGTGTGTGTGTGCAACTTTACTAAGCCCAGCTACCAGCTATGTGAAGTGGAGACACGATCACTCTAATAAAAAATTTACGAATATTGGTCTGGTGTTCTCTATTTGAACTTGAGCACATAATGAAATACAATTATATATATAAAAAAAATTACCTTTTCCGATGCCATCTGACCTAAGTGTGTGTGATAAATGTTGCCTGCACACATGAGCCGTGAGTATGACTGCTGTCAGAAACCTGAAAGTGGGGGGAGGAGGGGAGGGGTGAAGAGGCGGGAGACTCGAGACAAGGAACGAGAGAGAAGGAGGAGAGGGGGAGGAGAAGCAAAGAGAAAGTTATACTTAAATTTAAAAAGAAAGAGTGAGTGGAGAAAGTTTTCAGAGAGAGAGAGAGAGAGAGAGAGAGAGAGACAGCTGGGGGAAGTGAGAGAGAGTGGCACTGGAACCCAGGAGATTGTGCAGCGCAGACTTGACACTGAGATTACAATGATGGTGAATATTTTCCAATTTGAGAAATGCAGTTCAATACGGCAATAATTTATTCTAAAAAAATATAGTCCCAAATCTTGGCTACGTTGAAAGCGTGTCTCGTGACGGTTTAGTCTTTACAGGACATGAGAAAATTTGCGTCTAATCAGTAACTATTTGGCAGCTGAAGGTGGGAAAGTATGGAGGAAGTTGGGGGCAGAAGGCGGGGTGGAACCCTTGTTCCACGATTCCCCCTTCCTTCTGTCCAGGGTAGGAGGGTGGAAGGAAGGAGTAACTGAGCAGAAATTAGTGCGCATGACTAGTACATCTCGTGATGGACAGAGATGACAAATACATTATATTGTTATGTTATTTGCATTAAACAGCCTGGAGTTTTTAAGTTAAGCACTAGGAAACCACCTTGCATCTAGGATTGTTTCTCTCGTCCACACAGTATCACAGTGGCAGCGGCAACATGGACCACATCTCCAACTGCTTACTTTGTGATGAGTGAGTGTCTCAGACATGTGTGGACTACATGTTGTCTTCACATCACTAACACGTTGGTGGCCATACCTTTAACCACAAATCACGTCCCGAGTTTTCAGCACCTCCGACATCCCCCAGTCCGAGGTATTTTCGAATTTTTTTTTGGCTAAAACCTTTGCTTTTGGTGAGAAACATCGAAAATTCATAGAGAAATCAGCTCACCTGAGGTTTAAAGGTGCCCAATCCAGGTAAGAGTTCCTCCTTACCTGAGTGGAGTTTTCTAACATGCTGGCACCAAAGAAAAGCTTGAGTTCTATGGGAGGGTAACTATTTTATCCACTCATAAACGGTATTTATTTATTTACTTGTTACGAATGTATATGTAGTATGACAGTATATTGGTTTTTCAGAAAGCAGTAATAAAGGCATTATAAGC
Source organism: Coenobita brevimanus (assembly GCF_032717465.1). Taxonomy (NCBI): domain Eukaryota; kingdom Metazoa; phylum Arthropoda; class Malacostraca; order Decapoda; family Coenobitidae; genus Coenobita; species Coenobita brevimanus. Next base: position 33,716,418 of record NC_136986.1, read on the forward strand.
ATTGTTTCACTCACTAACTAATCACCATACCTGACCTATTTTTGCCACACTACCTGATCTCATTATTTCTGGCTGTTTCTTCTTCTAATGCTATGTAAACATTGTCCTCCACATTGTCATCGATTGGGGAATCACTCTGGCCCTGAATAACTTTACTAGCCAGGTCACTGGTAACAGGTCCTTTGCCAAGACAATGGTGTGAGGGGGAGGGGGAAGGGGTTATGCAGTGTAAGGTATTGTCCCTGCTTGGTATCTTGTACAGGAATAGAGGAAGGTGTCCCGTGTATACATACGAAAAATCACGTGCGAAAATTGAAAATTGTGCAAATTAGGTACCTTTGCAATTGCACGACGTACTGGTACGTCGCCGGGACTGGCAAATGCAAATCATGGTGACGTACCCATGCGTCGTCGGGGCAGGCGGAGTTAAGAATGCGGCCACACTTGCTCCAAGCATGTGATCAGCAAGAGGAAACAAGGTTCTTGAATCCGTTCATAGTTCAGACTCGAACGTTGCAGCGGCTATAACCCGGTGCTTCGTGTCGTCTTGTCGATCACAAGTTTCAGGCAACTGTGGCGGCACCCTGATATTGCTCTGGACATTGTATATGACATGCTACTAACTTGTGTGTGACATGTTTCTTGCGTGTTTCTAATAGTGTTTCAGGCAAAGATTCCGGCAAGTCTGGCTACCTGAAAGACGATCTGATGCAGTCTTACTGTGCGGCCACACATGCTGCAAGCATGTGGTCAGTAAGACGAAAAGAGGTTCATGGGTCTGTCCAACATTCAGACTCGGATACTGCAGCGGCTCTAACCCAGTGCTTCGTTTAATCATATTGATCGAATGTTTCATGCAAGTGTGGCTGCACACTAACATTGCGTCAAATTGTCTGTCTGGTAGTCACAAGAAAAGTAAAAAGACATCATTGAACAGAAGGGATTAACCAGAACTGTACGTAAAATGCCAGGTATAGTCACCTAGGGCATCACAACACCCCCAGGAGGAGCCTACGGAGGGGCAGACAGAGCGCGGCCTGACTCTGGGTGACAGGGATGTAAGTCCACCTGGGACGCCCGCCCCTATGACCCGGAACTCGCCCGCCGCCACAGTAGCAGGAAACGGAGATTACCTTGCGAGTGAACTGACCCTCGACAGGATCGAGGTGGAGCTACTTCCTTAGCTCCAAGCAGCACCCCAGCGACAGCCAGTAGCCGCACCCTTTGTGAGATGGCCTGTAGCCACTCAGACCTCCCAAAGACGGCCTGTAGCCACTCAGAAGGCTTCCCAGAGACAGCCTGTAGCCGCTCTCCCTCAAGAGCCACGGCCTGTAGCCGGGCCCTACACCAGGAGACGGACGATAGCCGCTCCTCCGTCAGGTGCTGCTATACTCCCCTACAGGAACCAGTGACATCCGGTAGCCGTACTGGGAGAGAAGGGTACGTCCCCTCTCCTCCTGTAGTTGCCTCAGAGGACAAGAGACAGGTGATGGCCGGTAGCCACGCCCGTTGGCAGGAGACGGCCTGTAGCCACTCCTTGTCAGCACGTCATCCCCCATATGGGGCTCAGGCGACGGCCAGTAGCCACGCCGACAGGCAAGTGACGGCTGGTAGCCGCACTTCGCTTGTATCCCCGTCAGGGAGTCGGGCCCAGGCGACGGACGGTAGCAATGCCTACAATGAGGGGATGGCCTGCAGCCACCCTCGTTTCATTGCCCACAGGAACCCAGCGACGGCCAGTACCCGCGCCAGGGAGGAGCACCAAAGCTCCTCGCCACCTGTGACTCCACTACGAGAGGGCATTCTGCCATTAGACCTGCCGGCTGGCGGGGGCGCAGACGACCCTACTGTCCACCACCAGCGAGGCAACCTTCAGGAGGAAGGCCTCAACCTCGAGGATCCGTGGAGAGGCCCTGTACTATCTCCAGGGCTACTCTCTGCACAGCCGGCTCCAGAGGGACCCTACCTGATGGACTCTGACAGAGACCGACGCCGCAGCCCACTCCTGACGGCGTCCCCAACAGCAGGAGACCACAGCCAACGGGTCCCCAGGACCCCCAGACAAGACCTTTCCCCACCCTGATGCAGACGACACTCATCCTCCGTCAGGCACCTGAGTGAGCGCTTCAGGAAACTCTTCGGCCCCAGTCCCAAGGGCCAGATCCCAGTTCCCAGCCCTGACAGTTGGGGACCCTCGCCGCACGCAGCCCCGGACGAGAGAGGACGCCCCTACGAGTGATCCTGTGGCCGCAGGATACAGAGGCCCCTAGTGGAGCTCAGCCCCCTTCAGGAGCTGGGCTGTGAGCTCTCTGGCTGCCCTTCGCCAACGCTGCCACCCTACCCAGCCCCAACAGTGAGTGACAATGGAAGTGCAGTGACAGTGAAACAGTGACAGACATCGGGCAGTGTGTTAGAATACCAGAGGGAAGCTAGTCCCAAATCCTAGCAGTGTTACAGTACCAGAAGTATACACAAACAGTGAAACAGTGACCTATAACATCGAGCCTTGTGTTAGAATACCAGAGGGAAACTAAGCCCAAATTCTATCAGTGTCACAGGACCGTGAGTGTAAACCAACAGTGAAACAGTGACAGGGCAAGAGAAGCCGAACAGTGATGAAAGGGACTACAGCGAATGTGTAACTCGGTTCCAGCAATATAATGCTTCCACGACATAAGGCCTATAGCCACGCTACCTACAGTATTCCAACCACAGTGTAAATTTCCCTTAAAGCTACAGTGACTGATTCCCCTGCCCAACACCGTAAGTGCTGTTCATTGTACTATACGCTTTTATCCTGAACCATTGTCTCGACAGTATCTTGCGAGATACTGCTACACCCGATCTCGGTACATGTTATATGATTGCCTAGATTCCTGTTTGTGACATTTACCTGTTCCACATTAGAATTTACCAATATACGTGTAAGGTTGTTGTCCTGATTTTTGTGCCGTTTGTCTCTCTTAGTTTACTAAGCTCCGGTCTAGAAAGGGAACCCATCTGCAGAACAGGCGTTCAAGGGACGGGAAGCCGACCCTAGACACCTCGCATAACACTACGAATAGAACCTGCTGACATTACAACACTGTTTGTTTATTTTGTTATATAATACCACATATTTATATAGCGTAGTACAATCTCTGATTCCCCAGCTGCCTGTCTGTTTGTGCTGCTAATCATAGTACTCCAGTAAGAACAATAAATTTAGTGAAAAATTTGACCTGTTGTTTGCAACATACCTTTACAGAGGATGGGGCTCAGATTGCGACAAGAGACAAAGATGTAAATTTCCCGCCTTTCATCTTGTTGCTGGCTATTACGGCTAAAATAAAATAGATACTGGCTTGGAAATTTACATACCCATTTATCATCATACCCACTTTCATTTAATACCCTTAAAACTAGTCAGTGATAAGATAAAAATGTTTATATACATTTTTTTTTGTGAATAATTCGTAAATTTAAGACACTGAAGCGACTAAATTGTAGAACTTGTCGACCTATAAATTGGCCAGTACATATTTTCACATTCTCCATGAGCCACTATGTCCAAAAATCAATTAGAAGGTTTTGTTGTGCTTCAGGGGTCCCTTAATTTTTCCCTAATCTGCAAACTGAGGGTGAATCAGGCTGGTGTGCATTAAAAGTAAATCTAAAATGAAATATGACAGTTTGGATAGCTTTTCCAAAGTGAATAGGTTTTTAACTATTTAATTAATGTACTGTGCATCAGACCAGAAAATAATTAAGTGTAGTTATTATAAACTCGAATATGGTTCGGCTCCAAATGGGCGTAAGCACTAAACTACACTATATGCATTCAGTATAATTTGAGGCATGTAATTTAATGCATTAAATATCATTTGACTCCGTGAACTGGGTTGCTTTGTTGCAGATGAATTTATTACATACGTTCATTACGTATAATTTGGTAGGGTTCATTAAGTAAGTGTACCACGTTAATACACTATATGTTCTCACTACGTATCACTTTGCCGTGATCACTGGGTACCTCCGCTGGCAGTCATTCTTTGTCGTGGAGTATATAACGAGCATCCATCCGTTCTCTGAAGCTCAATACTCCAGCTACACTGTGATCTGACAACTGCCCCATCGCACTCTCCCTCCTCAATCCCCTCCCCCCCCTCCAGCTGCATTACAGTAGGTCGAGGTGGCGAGGGTCAGAGGCCACTGTGGTAACTGTGAAATGTGGGCACACTATGTGGGAAGGTGTCGTTATAATGTGGTCTTTATTTGATAGGGGGGGGGGGAAGGAATAATTGTTGTACGTCAGGATTACTAATTTGAAGACAGTTCGGTCAAGTGACTGTCAAATGTGGATAATACCAAGGATGTGGACTATCTGCTGGATGAAAAAGTAATATAAAAGACAGGCGCAGTTGATTGGGAGAAAATTTGAAGTATGAGCACACCTTAATATGGCCAGTGTCTGCAGGGAAGGCTCTGTTAAATGCTGAGTGTGGGCCGAGCGTAACTTTGCATTGGCTGCTTAGAAAATTATATCTGTTGGGATTCTAGTGGCATTGTTGAGAACTTGGCGCAGTAAATGGAGTAAATACCGTCTCCTAACTGTATACCTTAAGCTAGACTCTCCTGTATTTCAGAAATAGGGTCAAGGATATTACTAAACTTGATATCACTTATTAAACAATCTGCTCATAAACAATCGGGAACAGTCCAGTGTGTGCGTGTTGATTACTTGTTTATAATCTCACCGTAGACTTTATCCCAGGCTTGCGTAGTGGCACATAAAGGCAACAGAACAGACCACACTGAGTTAACATCCATAATATTAAAACTGAAAGCGCTGAGATGTACAGTAAGTACAGCAGCCCGTAGATTTTTTCGACCATATAAGGACCAGCTGTAATTATTAGGTGAGATTAGCCTGCCCTATTGCAAAGTGTAGTCAGGAGCGATATAAAAAGTTTTTCATGTTAAATTAATATCACGTGCTTCTGAAATGTGGAAAAAAAAACATGAGGGTTCGTCCATACTTTCGTCCTCTCATCTAAATGCGACCCCAAGAACTTTCCAACGTAGGCTTGCACTTGGGATTTGTATCCCACTGTTCATTCATTACGTAAAAACTACTTCACTCTTTTGTGGTAGGGACAGCTCTAGTATTATGTTTCAGGTATTGTCAAACTACATTATTAAACTGCGCAATTAACAAGAGCCTGAATGTTATCCCATGAGAGAGAGAGAGAGAGAGAGAGAGAGAGAGAGAGAGAGAGAGAGAGAGAGAGAGACGATGGCAATTTTGGGCCAAGTTGGAATAAAAAGGGAATAATTTATAACAGCTGACAAAGAAAACTACCTGCACCATTACACTGGGTCGTGTGTGTGAGAAAAGACTGTACTGGTAAATATAGTCCTGTAATGCTGATCCAGTGAAGGCAGCTCATAGTGCTTCGTCACACTCATCTCTTTGCAATTTTCTCAGCGGCAGGATATCACTGTATTCGCATCTTCCATCAGCCCATCTCTCTTGCTCAAAATTGCCCTCCACCCTCTCGATAGTTATATTCCCTACTAATTACACCCTTGGGCCAGACCTCAGGACGGTGGTATAACTCAACTTCAGCCGACGGTGTCTTTGTTGCATTCTGGATTCCGCTGACCGATTTTATTTTGTTCATGAAACATTCTTTTTCACTGCAGGAATAAAAATACACTCACTTGACCCTTTCCCTTGTGTGTTGGTTTACATTTTTAGTCATATTAGTTCCAGATTTTATAACATATAGATATACTGTATAGATAGACAGACAATATAGACAGACAGGTAAGTAGGTAGGTAGACAGATAGATATATATAGATATAGATATATAGATTTATAGATATATCGTGAATTATAGCCTAAGGTTTTATTTACCTATATTTATACTTTACACCATATCACTCCACTCCTTATTGGATGCATTAACACATTTTTAGGTGAGAATGGGCGTGTTGATGATGATGATGATGATGATGATGATGATGATGATGATGATGATGATGATTGATGCCGAAACTGAGTATGCCATGACTTTCTTCTCATTCAGACTAAGACACCCACTCAAATATGGTGATGCATCCAGTCAGTGCCACCTGTGTTGTTTATAGGCTCTCACTGTTTACCCAATTAACGCACACAGGTTTGCTGATCTTTAGTAATGAAGTAGAGTTTCCCCCTACCTATATATTGCAGCAATATGTAAAAACCATTCAAATATTCATAAACAGATTATATCCCCATGTTATTTTCAATGAACTGGGAAATATCCTATTATATAAGAAACTGGCGACCACCACCTGGGCTAAGTATCGTATATTTGATTGTATGCTGTGATCTTCACCTTCGATAAATTAATTTCAAAATCGAATTACTTCATTTTCGTCTTCCCCTCAACCTTCACACCATCTTTGTCTCAAGTCATACCAAATTGGTTTGTGTTTGCCCAGTGATCTTGACGTTTGACATTTCCCTGCATCCTTGATCTTTTACTGAGTGTTCTCAAAATCGAATACCTTTAACTTTGTTTTAACATGAGCCCCATCACGAAGTTAGTAATGATCAGATAAAAATCTTTTAAGCTGATCCTTCATGTGACCTTGACCTACTGACAAAAAGTTTTTGGATGACCCTAAATTCATCCACCAAGTTTGATCCAAATCGGTAGAGAGGCGGCCTGCAGGATCGAATCCTGGCTGGGGCAGGAAACAGTTTAATTACTTGAATTTCATAAAATGCAGACTTTACTGATCTACAGTACCAGAAGACCGGCCGACATGTCGTAAAAATACCTCTACTAATACCAGTACACCAGTCCTGTATGAGACAGCCCTAGCATATATTCAATATGGACGGTGGGTGTTAGTGCCGAAGTGGTGACGTGTGGAGGTGTAGGAGGACTACTGGGCCTTGAGATGAGCCCTAAATTTTCAGCCCAGAGTCGGATACACTAAAAAAAAAAAAAAAATGGTCTAAACTTTGACCTTCCCTGCTAACCTTGACTTTTGATTGTTCTCAAATTTAATTCCATCGTTCCTAACTGACCCTTATCCCTTCCACCAAGTTTCGTTCATATTAGATCAAAACTGTGTGAGCTGACCTCGCGCTGTAAGCCTGGCGTTGAACCATTCTCTGTGATCAGGACCTTTGACTGACTGTCCTCAAAATACTGGCCATGTCCTCAACACTTACCCTGACTTTGGCTTGAATCTGATTAAAAAAAAAAAAAGTGCATAAGTTGACCTTGCCTTGTGAGCTCAACCTTTAACCCACTGTTCTAAAAAAAAGTAGTATGTTTACTTATCGGTTGACCCTCAAACTTTCCACCAAGTTTGACAAAAAGCAGATCAAAATTATACACACACACACACACACACACACACACACACACACACACACGGATGGATATAATTTTAACCTTGCCCTGTAATCCTGACCGGCAACAGAATTCTCAAAAATGAATAATTTCATTTTTGCCTTACCTTCAACTCTTCCTCCAAGTTTGGTCTAAATTGGATGGAAGATTGATTTTGCAAGATTAAACTATGACCTGACCCCGTGACCTTGACCATTGACAGGTTCTGCACAAAACTAATACGATTACTCACTGGCTGTCTTTTAGCTCCTTCACTTTGTTCACACACACACACACACACACACACACACACACACACACACACTGATTAAAACAATGTCCGCTTTCGCGTCAAGAGTCTATCTATCTATCTATTGCCAGACGCCTTAATCCCGTACGGGGTGGCCACAAACAAATCGCCACCACGTCGCCCTGTCCCCCGCCATTCCACTGCACTGCTCCCAACTCACACCCCCCTCTCATATATCTCTCCACCCCTTCTCTCCATCTCATCCTCGGCCTCCCCCTCCCTCTCCCCGCCTCCACCTCATTCACATACACTCTCTTCGTCAGTCTCTCACCCTCCATCCTCTCCACATGGCCAAACCACCTCAGTATGTTCCTCCCAACGCTTCCTATCACATCCACATCCACACCACAACGCTCCTTTATATCCTCATTTGTCAGCCTGTCTCTCCATGTGACTCCACAGGCTCCTCTTAAATAACTCATTTCCACTGCTCTCACTCTTGACTTGTGTCCTTCCAACAACGTCCAAGCTTCACTTCCATACGTTAGAGTTGGTATCACAATACTGTCATGTAGTAACTTTTTCACTTCCATGCTCACTTCTTGTTTCTTATCACTGCTTTCAAGGAACCAGCAACCTTTCTTCCTTGTTGTACCCTTTCAAGCACTTCACCCTCCAAACTTCCATCCTTACTCATCACACTCCCCAAGTACTTAAACGTACTCACATTTTCCATTTCCTCACCATCCAACCTCACTGTACATTCACTGACTTCACCTCTCTCAAAGACCATCACTTTACTCTTCCCTACATTCACCTTTAGATTCCGTTTCTTACACATTCTCCCAAACTCATCCACCAAGCCTTGCAGCTCCCCTTTGTCTTCACTTAAGAACACAGTATTCATCTGCAAACAACAGTACAGGGAGTTTCCAAACACTACCCTCTCTCACTAGGACCACTTCATTGGTACTTCCACATTGTAAATGCAGAGAAATCTTTGATTTTGCTATTTATATATTTATTTTGCATTTGGCAGGTGTATGTGAAATACATCTATAACAAACGTACAAAAAATGGAATGTGCATGTAATTAGGATTGTCAGGTGGACCCAGGAATCCAGATGTTGTTGTTGTTGTTTAGCCTCGGTCTTTCAGACCAAGCAAATCTGTCAACCACAAGTAAGCAACTGCCCCCAAGTGGTCGTCCCAGGGTATCTATACAATGTCGATACAGCTATGCCATCTGCATGTCGCTGTGAGATTGTGCTGTACAGTGCTCCATTGTGTGTGCTTTGTGTGGGACTAAGCTACAAGCGTGGCACGTGTTATCTGTGATTCCACCTAACCCGAATCTAAACTGGTAATTGAGGAGGTCTGTGTGATGTCCTGATATAAGCCTAGCCAGGTGTACTCGGTCAGCTCTGTTTAAGGATACGTGGATGTCGGGATGGAGGGCTTGTGACATGGTGTTCTAATCATTGTGTCATATTGCTCTGCTTGAAATGAGTATGTAGGTGTAACTTCACTGTTAGTGTTACATTGTCTGTAAACGAAAAGTTGTTGAAATGGATATATTTGCGTATGTGTGACATAATTTCTGTATCTAGCTGTATTGTTCGGCTCTGTCATGCTGTGCGTTAGGTCAGGCTGCCGTGTAGAATTGTGTGCCTCAAGTATAAAGATATTCTGTAACAGGGAGGATTTATTTTCACAAGCGTAAATGAGTTATGGGAGTGGTTTTGGTGCAGCCAGTGATGATAAACAGAGCCTTGTTCTGTATGGTCTGCAAGGTGTTGTTGTCGATGTAAGATAGGGGATTAACAGCTCACTTCGGGCAGACTTCTTTTCACTCTCATGACCTTGGCCTTTGACCCAATACCTTCTTATTCAGACTTGGTTCTAAGTCAAGGCTTACCAGAGTTAAAGGTTGAATAGACGGATAGACTGACATACGGACAGACTGACACAAAAACAAATACAGACGTGATCAATAATTTTACCTACCTGCTAAGTCGTAATGAAATCATTTCTACTGCATAGGGAAGAACGGGACAGAAATGGGTGGGATGGTCGTGAGTTGTGAGAGAAGGTATGGAGAGTAAATCTGAAGGTAGCCGTTGTAGATTTGGCATTAATGGCAGGGTAAATACCCAAGTCTTTTATTTTTTAAAGAATTAAGTAGTAAAAGTAATGAAGTCATTGGTCATCCTTGTATGCCCAATTTCTTGTGATTTAAGTAAAAACAAAGCTGTCAGACAGAAAAGAACGAAGATGGGAGAAGCTCTAGTAGTGGCAGACAGAAATGAGAACTTGGAAAAGATTGATGCAGAGAGGGGACGGGATTAAATCGCAGCTGAAAAGAGGCGGTAGACATGGAATGTGAGTCAGAAGAAAGGTGAGGGAAGGGGAGGGTGAGGTAGAGGATGAGCAAAAAGAAAGAGATCAATGGCCGAAGCCACTCACAGGTCCGGGGTCAATGGTGGCGGTCTGGCTCGGTGATGGTGATGGGAGGGTGTAATCGAGAGAGGGGGAATAGAGCCAAGGAAGAAAATACTGAAAATTATATGAAGACCCTTGAAGTCAGAAAGAGGAGTGAACAAAACTAAAAGCCGGGATAATATGTAAGTACTGAGATAATTATATTCACATTATGTTTATTTGGGAGATACTGTTTAACAGTTTGGGCCTGGCTTGGCCCCTCGTCAAGTCGGACTTCTCAATATGCACATTTTCATATATGGGTATAAATCTTATGTCAGCAAAGTTATGGTACAGTGGAGTCATGTCACATGAAAATGAGATTACCGTTTATGATCTATTAGTTTTTTTTTTTTCTTCTTTTTTTGCAGTAATCACAAATTCAGCATCAATAAACAGTGTTTGGTTATGAGGATAAAAAAAAAAAATCTACAGAAACTGTAATATAGCACCTGGCCAATGCAAATTGAAACCCCAAAGCTGATGGCTATACCACGTCCTTCATCTCAGTTGATGGCCAAGTGTACTCAAACTAGAGGTCTGATTTTACTATTAATCAAGGAGACCTACTCCCATCTACAGTAATTACAATGGGTCATTGCACTTCATGCAACGATAACTCACTATTACAGACATGAGGGCATGCGGACAGAGAATATGTCCGGCTCAGGGCAGAGGGACCTCCCTGCAATGCATACTACCGAGTTACCTTTGGGTATGATGTAGCACTCATAACCAACCAAAAAGGCAACAGGCGGTTACCATCTCCCCGAGAGATTCTACTGTGGGAATGACGTTGGGCCAACGACCAATAGCTAGACCTGACCAACACTCCCAGGTGGGGACCTCAACCACAAATACCAAATAGTCAAAGTTTGGGCTGAGACCACTACTAAGACGAATCTCCAGTACACAGTTCATCCTCTTGGGGGCATATTCCTCCTCCATTTTCCTCGCACCTCATCATGTGGAAGTGCCCTGTTTCGACTTTGCGAGGCGCTGTCTGCCATAGCAAGGCGGCTCTTTGCTTTTAGTCAACGGTCTGCTCGGCTGAGCAGACTAGAGTAGGGCAATAACAACAACAACAACAATCATTATAGTTGTGAGAGTGATCCGTTTGGGTCAGGTGAAAACGAACCAAGTACAGTGTTCATCCACTTCTCTGACAACTAAGGCCTCATATCCTCCCTTAATTGTCTGATATCACATCCTGTGAAGATCGACTTCAACCAAATTCCAGGCATTTCTCTATTTATTAATTAATCCTTTATCAGCCAGTGACCACCCTCACCTCAGTAATATCGTCGATGAGAGCCAGAATAAAGAACATTAATCATGCTATTCTATATAAAGGTTGACCCCTTCAATACGATGGCGCATTTCCATTTAATTCTTCCTCCTGCCAGATAATCTATTTAGGGAAAAGATCTTGTAGTGAAAAGCTAAACAATCCTCACTGATCCCTTGAATAAGATAACACCTTTTTTATTCGTGCAATCAATGAACGATTTTATTCAGCATAGGAAAGAAGCCATGTAGTTGCTGTTATTGATGTTTTATCCCGGTCTGCCTGGTCCAGCAGACAGGTTGACAGCAATTAACTGCCCCTGTAGGGTAGTCCCATTGGTTGCCTTCACTTCTACAAGCTGGGCACGTGTCATCTGTGACTTCGCCAGCGAAGTCTAATCTGGTGACTGAGGAGAGCCGGATGATGTCCTGATCTAAGCTTAACTTGGTGAACTCGATCAGCTCTATTGAAAGATACATCTGATAGGTGGATGTCGGGAGGGGAGGGGCTTAAAGCATAGTGTTCTGAGCATGGCGTTGTATTTTCCTACGTGTCAAATCAGTACATAGTTCACTCACTGATAGTGTCGGAAAGGCTGGAGGTGGAATGTTGCTGAAGACAGTTTGGTGATGTTTGTGTAGTGCTTATTATATGTTCCTAGTTGTGTTGCGACATGCAATGGTAAAGTGTTTCGAATTGGCACAAATTCCCGCATAGAACTGTATACCATTCGGAGTAGATAGTCCCTGACTGAGAAACTAGAGCAGTGGTTCTTAACCTTTTCTGAGTCACGGACCCCTTCGCAAATCTAGTGAAAGCTATGAACTCCTTCCCTACAAAAATGCACATAAGCACAAACACAGCATTTTGCATGCAATGAATGTACTTTATTGAAGACTGACTCACGTAGTGTATGACATACACAAAATAAAACTCTCTTTACAAAGAACTGTTTCCCACTCTTTCATGGAAAAGCTGATGGCCACTCGATGAAAAAATGAAATACATCCAATTTGTGCAAACTAAACAAAACAAAACATTAATTCTGCTCAAACGTTCATTTCAGTGACAGGGTTGTTGTTTGGCTTGAATAAGAAGATGAATTTGTGGAGTGGTCTTTGACAAAGAAACACGCATGTCATCGTTGACATCCAGTTGATTTCGACTTTTTGTTTTGATAGAAACAAGCGCAGAAAACCCTGACCACAAAGGTATGTAGTAGCAAACGAATCACAGCACCCATAGTTCTCTTTGCCAGACGGGGGTAGGGTTGTGTCAATGAACACCAGAATTCTTCAAGACTCGATTTTTTTTTTTTTTTCAGTTAATGATGCCAAAAGGCATCACGAAATTGTTCTCAGTTATTCTGACCTTCACGAACCCCAGGTTAAGAACCCCTGAACTAGAGTGTAGTTAGCCTAGCTGTGGGAGTGGTTTTCATGCAGTGATAACCCATAGGACTTTGTTCTGTATTGTCTCCAAGGTGCTGTGGTCGACGTTAGATGGGTTGGGGGCTCATGCCGGGGAAGCATGTGGCATCACTTTTCCAATATACTGTTAATAGAGTAGGAAACGTGTTTCTTCTTGTTGTCCAAAGTCTGCCCCGAGAAGTGTCCTTAAGTGATTTGAATCTGAGGTGCACAGCATTTTATTGGCTTGTATTTATTTTTTTTAATATGTGTCCACCTCTGGGCACAGGCTTAAGATCCCCTTCCCTGAGGCCCAACAGTCCTCCTACATACAGTCTGCCCCATTCATGTGAGGACCACTGAGCAATGCCATTCCTATCTCATCCCGAGATTTGAATTCTAAAGCACAGGGAAGATTCGTCGACATGATTCGGATCATCGACCTGTGAATAGAGGAAAGGGCCGTTTGTGTGTGTGTGTGTGTGTGTGTGTGTGTGTGTGTGTGTGTGCGCGCGTGCGTGCGTGCGTGTGTAGGGGAGGGGAAGAGAGTAACGAGGAAGGGGTGGGAGAGGGTAGGCACGGAAGATAAAGCAAAAAGTGTCTGGGGATTTGGTAAGCTTTAATGAGGAATGGAAATATGAGCTGTTATGTAGTGTTACAGATAAAATTATCATTCTTAACCTCTTCTCAGCGGTGATGTCGTTCTTATTGTATTCTCTATAACACCAGATGATATTTGCAGTTTGAGTGAGACGTCCTGGTATTGAAGGGGTTAGAAGAAATCGTAATAAGACACAATGGAAAAGTCATCACTAAATATTAGATAGCTAACGCCATATGATACTATCCAACTTGAGAGAAAGGTCATTGGGTTGAGAGAGTTGCAAGTAATCTGGAATAAATCATATTCACTGCTGCTGCTGTTGTGGCGGCCAAGGCTCCTCTTGTTGTGAGACCGGTGGACTACAAACTGATATTCTTTTTCTCGCAGTCCACTACCATCCTTTCAAGGGAAAGGGAGGGACCTGGGGAACGTTTGTATAACAAGTGGAAAGCGTCTCCTTCCAGCACAATATTCACGGTTTGTGTATACATAAACCAAGAGCAAACTGAGTGGTATTCGATGTTAATAGTAATGCATAAAATATCAATCATTCATCTGTTGCCCAGAAGTAAGATAATAAAACCAAAATACAACAAAATTATATATTTCCCCTCTTTCTCCGCAAACCTACAATACCCGTACCAACAACAGACGCATACGTTATCGTTCCTATGTGGTGTTCCAACAATTCATACTTCAGGCATGATAATGAGTTGTTGCCTTGTAGGAAAGACGATATGGGAAATGGTTTAGACAAAAGCCTATCGAGTCCATTGATGTACATCAATAACAATGCCAAGTGTCAGTCTTTACGAAGAACACAACCCATAGCAGTCGATTCTGTCCAGTGTCCCAGTTGTATTTCCAACGGCAGTGCAATCAATTATAGAAGGTTTTTATTAATGTGCTGTGTTTAAATCGAAGCAGTTCGATTAAAGTTCAGCAAAGTTCATGATATATGGTTGCTTTGCGTTCGTAATTAGGACTATGATGTGCACCAGGGAGAATAATAAACTCCCTCACCCCTACCTTCCCCATCTCTACCTTTCAAACCCCTTTTGGGAAAGTTGGCAGTGACCGTATTACCGCAGACAGTATGGGCCTACACAGTGGAATTACACTGCGCGTTCTCATTTCTATGATGTAGTAAGGATGTGATTAAAATTACAAGAAACGCCCAACTTGTAGGCACTCATCACTGTCTTGACAAGTAGTTTATTAAATACAAGCAGAGATTCCCGGCATTTATGTCTGGCAATGTGGTGCATGTTGGTGTTAGGCAACTTATATTTGCATGGTGGTGAGAATGTCTGCTTGTTGCTTGTGAAAAGGGAGTCAAGTCGTTTTATAAGTCAAGAAATCTCCGTTGTAAAGCTTTGGATGTAATGTCTTTTGTTGCCTCTTGGAATAAGGTGCTTGTCTGCATGGAGGATAATCTTGTTTAATATCATGATATGCCTGTCAGTGCTGGTAATGCACGTGTCGTTTGATGTGATCTGTTTCTTCCGTGAATTTGTCCAGCCTGCTTTCTTGTAATTTGTATAAGTGATGCGTGATCACCCTGGTTTGTGTGTTCTTGTGGTAATAAGAGGGAGGTGATCTAGAGTGAGTTTGGGTTTTGTCCTCCAGGTGATGGTGTGTGAAAGTGCGGGCAAACAGAAATTGTTATGTCTGGGGTGGAGAGACAGTGGAGTGCTTGGTGAGGAATGGAGGTATATTGTGAGGTGCTACTGGCAGTGAACATGTTGAACTGTGTTCCTACGCCAAGGCCTCAACGGTTATGTTCGAACCAGACATTGTTTTTAGCATTTAAGGAGAAGAAGCTGGGGGTTGCATTGTGTTGGTACAGTGTGGGAGGAATCAGGAGGAATGTAATATTAAAATTGTTAACTTATGTGACAAGAGTTGACACATACTGTAATGTCCGCTTCTAATGAGGTGCAATTTAGGAAGTCATCGTGTTGTCTGTGTTGTGACCTTACACTGAGTGACAAGCCAAATGACTTCTTGTAGTCAAAGTAATCATTTACTACGTTGGCTGGTAACCATATAACCAAACAGACGCCTGGTGGTTAAGTAGATTAAGGTACTCAAACCGGGTGGGGTTCTTAAGAGGCTAACAACAAAGACTGGTTGGAGTTTTTTGTTTATATAATGCCACTTAAGGGCCAGCGAGTGATCACCCTTCGCTTAAATGCCTGGACTAAGTAGCGTTGCCTAAGCTCCTACACTCTCCTAATGGGTCAACCAGAACTAGATGATGGAATAATAGGTAAGTACAATAGTTATTCGAAGAAACTATGTAGTATTTCATGAACCTCATAGCTCTTCCGTTCTTCCTTCATGTGATTAATTACAGAGAGAGAGAGAGAGAGAGAGAGAGAGAGAGCTACTTTATGTGACTTAAGATGCTCTTTTCTATTGGAGCACTGATGTTTACGTCTACCGTACTGCAATTATTAGACGAGATTGAAAAGACGTCACTAAAACTGGGACATAATATCCTTATATACTGGTGGGAATGATCGCCTGAGATTATTCACCCAGCCAGCAATTCATTGCGGAAGGGGTGTATGTGATTGTTGGCTTCTGTTTATTTGTGAGACTGTGCATCGATTAACCCTTGAATCATCATCAAACTTTGCACAGGTGTTCGGTATGTAGAACTGAGGAAGTAGTTCGATTCTGGTGAAAATCCACTGGGGGTAAGGGTGGGAGTGGGGGAGGGAGGCCCTCATTTGGAGCCAAATTTTCAAAGTGCCATAGAAGGCAAACGGTGAGAGATAGACTCGTGGTTACTCTCAATTGCTAATGGAAAGTCATATATAGGGATTCTGTTGGCACCATTACATTTGACCTTGATGACCCTGAAAGGTCAAAGTCAGGTCACACATTTTTTGCGAGTACATCGGTTAACTCTTGAAACAATGAACTGATGTTTTTCAAACTTTGCACAGGTTTTGGGGTAACTGAGGAAGTGGTTCGATTTTGGTGAATATCCACCAGGGGTAAGAATGGGAGTGGGAATCCACCAGAGGTAATGGTGGGAATGGGAATCCTTCAGGGGTAAGAATGGGAATGGGAATCCAGCAGAGGTAATGGTGGGAGTGAGGGGCCACAAATCTGGGGCACTGGAGGGGTGTTGTTACCTCTGGTCACTTTGCTCTAGTTTTAAGCTATGTGAGATTATTTTCCCCGTATCTTCATTAATTAAAGATCAGCCCATATATGTCTGGCCCTGTTATAATGAACTCAAATATCTCTCTCTCTCTCTCTCTCTCTCCCTCCCCCCCCCCTTATAACCCTCTTTTTAGAGTCAGGCAAATCGGCAGTAATATAAATCCATATTCCAAAATCATAACAGTCTTCAGAATATATGTAAGTCGTGCTGTGAATAAGACAACAGGCAAAATAAGTCAGTTAATAAAGCGAGGGGAATGAACTCATGGCGAGGGAAGGGAAGAGAAAAAGTGAGGCCAGAAAGAGAGAGAGAGAGAGAGAGAGAGAAGGGAGGAGGGGGGGAGATAGGTGAATACTGGCCATGGATAGGTAGATAAATAGACAGGTAGAAGCAGACAGACAGATAATCAAGCAGACAGACAGACACAGGCATATCTACTGTATCTATTTACATTTTAAAAACTCACACTCCACACATCCCTCACTAAAAATCCACTAGCACATAACGGCGGCCCAGTGAGAAATGGCAGACTCTCTTTAAAAATTATGGACTCATTAATTCACCTGAGACTTTTATCGTCACTGAATTCCACGATTCTCGCCGCCATAATTAAGAGGATGCACAGTGCCGGTCAGTTATTAGGACAGCCGCTGGTACACTGTTAGCACGTTCATCTTGGCAGCCAGAAGAACTCGAGATTGATGTTCGGCTCGGTAACATTCTAAAAATAGTTTGTTTACCTCTTTGTTCCTATTCACAAAGCAGTACACTCGTAACTGGGTACCTGATGTAGTTGGAACATGACATACTGCAAGTTGTACTAGGATGAGATGGGCATTTACCAAACTGTGATTGTCTCTCTTAATGCCTCGTAGTTGATATGCATTAATCAAAGCATTCTATATCTTTAACCTGTTATGATCTTTGCTCGTTAGTTTAGCAAGATCTCATAAAGTGTTGACCCGCTTACCACTGCAGAAAATAAACAAACAAACGGGTATGATGAAATTCCAATGCTTTATGCTTGTCCGGTTGTATTTGTCTCAAAAATCCTCATTTCATTTTCACAGATAAATAGGAATGGGCGGGAGGGAAAAACAGGAAAGAACCGTTTTTTTTTTTTTTAATTATTCCTCTAACGTTTCGGACTAAACAGATTCCATCCTGATAGAGACTGGACAAAAGTGAGGAAATCAGAGACACGAGCATTTAAACACAGGATATCCCTTAGACCTTTGTTGTGTCTAGTGCTGATTGGCTGCTTCCTCTATTGTGTTGACCTGACCTGGTGGTCTTATAATGATCTGACCCCACTCCTCCCTTTGTTTAAGTGTTCCCCCTTCCCCTCCCATTTGGCGTGGTCAAAGGCACACCTGCCATAGTGACTGACCAACGCATGAAACCATCTTTCTGGTTAGTAACTTCTTGTGAACATACGAGTATAATATGTGCTGCCTCTAAAGCTTTTCTCATAGTTTTGTTTAATCCCTTATTTAGAGTCTTTGATTCTTGCCATTTTGGTAGATGTCGGCATTGACCTATGTACAGGACAATGGGAATTTGAAGTGTTATGCCTACGCACATATGCTTTATGTTCTGTTAGTCTTCTCTGGAAACCTCTCCCGGTCTCACCTACATGTACTTTTGAGCAACCATCATTTACATTCCCCTTCACTCTTTACTAGTTGGCTGATCTTTACCTCTGATGAAGAGGCTATTCTTAATCTTGCTTTTTGTAAATAGTCACCTATTACGGAAGCCTTGTTCAAGTTTGGGACGGATATGTATCTTTCAGTCTCTTTATTTCCGTTCATATTTTAACCTCTGTTCCTTTTCATTATCCTTTCTACTTTATTTTTCAGCCAACCTTCAGGGTAGCACAACTTTTTAAATGACCCTATTGTGTACTTACATTCTTCCTCTGAGAATTCTTTACTACATATCCTTAAAGCTCTCAAGAAAAAACTGTCACTGTGCCTGATTTTGTTCTGCTACTGTGGGAGTAGAGATAATGAACGAAATCGTCTTTGTTGGATGACTTCCAATAAACCGAGAATTTTACATCTTGATCTTTTCTCCATACTCTGGTGTCGAGAAATGGTAAATTTTTCTTTTTCTTTTTCTACTGTGAACTGAATATTCCTGTTTACATTGTTCAGCATCCTTAATTTATTCCCTATATCTACTCCACTCAGCACTAAAGTCCGTGCAAGCAGGATATCAAAAGGCCACGCCCCTTCCCGGCTGTACATATACGGCTGGCAGCGCTATCTATAACACGATCGATAATTATTAAGAATATTTGATTACACTCTTTACTATTTTTCGCTTTTTAACATGTTTACAGTTTTCATCAACTCGTATTTCGGTTTGTCATGTGTCATTGATTACACTGATAACGACATCAGTGATCGGAAACTTTACATAATAGTCTCACTGGACTGGGCAGTGATAACTTTTTTTTTTTTTTCTTGTCCACAAAGGCTTGAGTTTTTTTTTTTTTTCCTTGTCCACAAAGGCTTGAGGCTAGAGGTCAGGCGGCACGGCGCTGGCGGGCACGCGCGGCGCCAGTGGCTCTGAGGGGGAGAGATTATGGCGTCCTTCATCCATACCCCAACCCTTACCCCTGGTAGGCCAGCCTCCACGTGGTGCATCCTGGAAACGTCATTATCGTCTGCATAATGGATCATAAAATAATTAACTGTAGCAAGCTGCCTTACTAACGCCAAACTGCTGAGAGAAAGAGGAGGGGGTTAGGGAGGTATCTGACAGTGGTAAGACACTTTATTTACAACCTCATATGTCCTCAACCATAATACTCAGGGTTTGTCTTATCGTAAAGAGGAAGCTTTCACGAGTATACTGAGGGAAATTTATACAGAAATAAAACCAGATTTAAAGATATTAAAGCATCCTTTTATTGTGCAATGAATAATTGAAAGATGTTATCAGCGTCTTAGTCTGTTGTCAAGTGAGAATATCCGACACTGCGGTACGATAACATGTTACTTTATCCTCGGCGCTGACGGGAAGGGGCGTGGCCTTTTGATATTTCCTGATTGCATGGACTTTACAGCTATACTTCATCAAGTCTGGCACCAGTGTTGATGTAAAGCTTCTGCACTAGATGAACTTCTATTTATTACCTTGAGATTCAACATAAAGGCAATACAAAAAGTTGTATCCAGTACTGAGGACATTTACCAATGCTACAGGTGTTGAGGGCATCACTGATATGGTGCCAGACTTGGTGAAAGGGAGTATGGTGCATCATCACCATATCTGTGCCATGTGCATCTCGTACCTATAATTCTTTTGTAATTATCAGCCTCCAGTGTCCCCCTGTAGAGGTAGGCCATGACAGCATTAGGGAGGCTTCTGTCCTGTACATATTCCTTACCGTTGTGCGATTATGTTGTGTGTGTGTGTGTGTGTGTGTGTGTGTGTGTGTGTGTGTGTAGTTATCCGGTTTGCGAAGCTTAGTAGTTGGATGGGTAGCTGGCGAGAGGATGGGTGAGGTGGTGGGTGGGTGGATGGGCGGGATAGGAAGAGTGAGTAGAGTGGGTGGGGTAGGTGGTTGGGTTGGCGGGATTTAGAGGATGGGGTGGGATGAGTGGGTGGTCAGGTTGGTTGGAGTGGGTTGGTGGGAGGGATAGGTGGGCTGGGTGATAGGCAGGGGTGGGTATGTGGATGGGTAGGCAGGGTGAGCTAGAAGGAGAGGGGGGTGGGCACTGGGCAGGATGAATGGGATGGGCTAGTGGGTTATGGGTAGGGTGGGTGAGTGTGTAGCTGGGAAGGGTGGTTATGTGGGTAAGATGGATGAGTGTGGAAGTTGGGTGGGCGGTTGGACAAGGTGGGTGTAATGGAAGGGTGGACTGTGTGGGTGTTGGTGGATGGGTGTGGTTTTTCAGAGAGCACAGGGAATCAGATTAAAAAAAAAAAAAAAAGTGGATAACATCAAAGAGCAAAAAAGAGAAGGAAAAATGTTGAAAAGTCTGCCCCCCCCCCTCTCAAAAAAAAAAAAAAAAAAAAGAGATGCTTCCTTCTGCGCCAACTCTTTTAACTTTAATATCATTATCTTCCTTTGCAACATTTTTGTTGTTCATTATATTTTTTTTTAATTTTTACTTTAGGGAGAAAATTCTGGCAACAATTAACTGAATTTTTTACATTTATAGTTCTTACTACAACTGCTAGTATTACTACTACTACTACTACTACTACTATTACTACTACTACTACTACTACCACCACCACCAATAGTACTACTACTACTACTACTACTACCACTACCAATACTACTACTACTACTACTAATAATAATACTATTATTATTTTTTTTTTATTATTAAGACGGTAGATGGGGGCGCCCATCATCCATCCACTTCATGTGGCGGTACTCTGTTTTAGGGTAGCTCCACATTGAGTGGCAAACCAAATGATTTCCCGTAAATCAGGGAATCATTTGTAGTGTTGGGTGGTAACCATATAACCAACCAACACGTGTTCCAATACGTGACAGCAAGCGGGTTGGCGGAGGGTTAGTGCCCCTCCATGGATAACAACTAACTAAAAATACAAACAAGAAGCCTCGGCCAAGGACTGACCAATTGGTGACGACTAAGGCCCCGTCCACACGAGCGAGCAATGCCTGATGAGAACTGCCCGCTGAGCGTATATCTCTCGCTTCTTTAGCAGTGTTACCAGATCAAACATTTTCTGGCGGCCATTGGTCACTACCGGGCACACTTGTTTTGTTGTCCACACGGCAAGCATTGCCTCAACAACAGGCAAGGGTGTTACAGATAGTTTGCCAGTGGTTTCCCAGCATATGACGACATCTACACTTGTGCCAACCAGCCACCTTCTGAATGTGTGAATTGGAATGTGATATGGTATCATTGTTTGCCCGTCGAGCACTGCCAGCTCGTGTGGACGGGCCTAAGAGACCGAACAAAAGACATGGTACTGATTGCGACATGGAAAGTAAGGGGTGCTAATGATGAGGTGAGAGATTGTCCAGGTGCTGGAGGGTGCGAAAGTGGAAATATTTGGAATAGCTGAGACTAAATGGAGAGGTGAGGGTGTGAGAGAATGGGAGTATGGATGGGGTATATGTGCGGGAGAAGGTGAGAATGAGAGGGCAAAAGAAGGAGTTTGTATTGTTGTGTCTAAGAGATGGAAGCAGAATATAAATGAGTTTGGATCAGTTGGCTCAAGGATTGTGTGGGTAAGAATGAAATAGGACTACAAATGTGGCCGACTTGTGTGTGTGTGTGTGTGTGTGTGTGTGTGTGTGTGTGTGTGTGTGTGTGTGTGTGCGTGCGTGCGTGCGCGTGCGTGTGTGCGCGCGCGCTCCAACGCAAGATCGTGCAAGTAGAGTGAAAGATGAGTTCTGAGCAAAAGTGGAAACGTGCATGGAAAAATTTGAAAGGGATAAGAGAGTGTTTTTGACTGGGGATATGAATGGAAAAGTAGGAATGTGAAGGTGGATGGAGTACTTGGTGAGTGGGCTGTGCCTGCTGAAGTGGATGAAAATCGCAGTGCTCTACCAGACATTTGTACGGGGAGGGAGTTGGTGATAGGCAATACCTTCTTTAGACACAAAATGATTCACAGGTATACAAGGCAAGTGATGAGAAGGGTAGGTGGTGAACTGAACGAACGGAATGCAATAATAATTGATTACGTGTGTGTGGATGAAAGAATGAGAAGGTGTGTAGTGGATGCAAGAGCATACAGAGGCTGGGGAAGTGGACTTTCTGACCACCACATGGTGGTGGTGAAAGTCAAGGTTCAAATGAAATGGAGGAGTAGAAGGAGGGAGGGACAAGAAGAAGTAGTCCATATAAGGAGCGTAGAAAGGTTGAAAGAGGAGAAAAAATAGGCAGAATATAAGAGAAAAGTGGAGGAGTGATTGGGTAAATATGACTTGGAGCAGATGGGGGAGGCAGAAGGTGCGTGCAAGATATTCACAGAAGAAATCTGTGCAGCATGCGAGGTGGTGTGTGGGGTGAAGAGAAGACAAAATGGGATGCAAGGAACAGTATGCTGGAATGAAGAGGTGAGACAAACTGTGGTGCAAACGAAGAAAGCATATAGTGACTGGATGAGAAACAGGGGCGTGGAGGAAGTTGAGATACAGAAGAGAGAGCTATATGTAGAGAAGAAGAGAGAGGTGAAAAGACTTATAAGAGACAGTAAGAAGAGGATGGATGAGGAATTTGGAAGGAATTTGAATGTAAAGTGGAGGGATTGTAAGAAAATGTTCTGGAAAGAGGTAAAGAGAGAAAGACAGAGTGAAAAAAGAAGTTAATCGTAAAGTGAATGATAAAAATGGAAGATTGCTAGTGGAGAAGGGAGAAAAGTGAGAAGATGGAGAGAACATTTTCAGGAACTGTTAAACACAAAGAATGAATGTGATGCAAAGAAGAGTGGCTGGGAAATGGCTGGGAGAAGGAGGTCGGTGAGAGGAGAGGAGATCAGAAGGATGGAACTAGTGGAAGCAATGAAGAAAGTCAAAATAGGGAAAGCCCCAGAAATTGATGGAGTGTGTGGTGAAATGCTGAAGCATAAGGGAGAGACAGTAGTAGAATGAATATGAAAGATATGAAGATTGGCCGGATAAAAAGGTAGAGTCCGGAGGATTGAAAGTCAGGTACAAGGGGAAAAGTGGAAAAAGAAGCGTGGTAATCATAGGGACATTTGACTTCTTAGTGTAATAGGAAAAGTGTATGGTTGGATACTTATTGACAGAGTCAGAGGAAAAAATAACAGAGGAATTAGTTGAAGAACAGGGAGATTTAAAGAAGAGAAGAGGTTACATAGATCAGATATTTAATCTTAGGTCTGTAGTGGAAAAGATTCTAGAGAAGGGAAAGATGTTGTATGCGGCTTTCATGAATCTGGAGAAAGCATATGACAGGGTGGATAGACAAGGATTGTGGAAAATATTAAGAGTATATGGAGTAAACGGGAATTTGTTGAATGCCATGCTGCGTACCAATGAGGAGGGGGGGGGGGCTAAGGCTGCAGTGCGTCTGGACAGTGAACTGAGTGAATTTTTCTGTTTGAAGGTTGGATTGAAACAAGGATGTGTCATGTCTCCATTTTTGTTCAATCTGTATATGGATGGGGTTATGAAAGAGATACAAGGTAGGGGAGTGGATGTTGGAGTGGCCCTAATGAGAGAGGGCAGTGTTTGGAAACTCCCTGTACTGTTGTTTGCAGACGATCATTTATTGTCAAGTGAAGACGAAGGGGAACTGCAAGGCTTGGTGAATGAGTTTGTGAGAGTGTTCAAGAAATGTAATCTAAAGATGAATGTAGGGAAGAGTAAAATTATGAACGAGAGAAATGAAACCACTGAACGTACAGTGAGTCTGGATTAGGAGGATATGGAATATGAGGGTGTGTTTAAGCACTTGGGTAGTGTGATGAGTAAGGATGGAAGTTTAGAGGGTGAAATGCTCGAAAGGGTATAACAGGGAAGAAAGGTTGCTGGTTCTTTGAAAGAAATTATAAGGAACAGGGAAGTGAGCACGGAAGTAAAAAGTAGCTGCATGACAGTATTGTGATACCAACCTTAACTTATGGAAGTGAAGCTTGGACCTTGTTGGAAGGACACAAGTCAAGAGTGAGAGCAATGGAAATGGGTTATTTGAGAGGAGCATGTGCAGTTAAGTGGAGAGACAGACTGACAAATGAGGCAGTGAAGGAGCGTTGTGATGTGGATGTATATGTGATAGAAAGCATTAGGAGAAATACACTGAGGTGGTTTAGCCATGTGGAGAGGATGGAGAGCGAGAGACCAACGAGGAGTGTGTATACGAGTGAGGTGGAGGGGGGGGGGAGGGAGAGGGACGCCGAGAATGAGATGAGTGTGGAATGGAGAGCATATGAAAGAGGGGAGTGTGAGTTGTGAGCAGGGCAGTGAAATGACACTGGACAGGGCGACACAGAGGCGATTTGTTTGTGGCCACCCCTTACGGGATTGAGACATCTGGCAATAGATAGGTAGATAGGTGCCCATTGTGTGTGTGTGTGTGTGTGTGTGTGTGTGTGTGTGTGTGTGTGTGTGTGTGTGTGTGTGTGTGTGTGTGTGTGTTCATTTCGTTTTGTTTCATTTATAAAGGCTTCAACAGGCCTGCATGCGTCGACCTTGGCTCTCCACATTGCTCGATCTCTGGCAGCCTCACTATTCAGTCTCTTATCCCTGAGATCACATTCTATGATCTCATCCCAGGCCTTTTTCTGTCTGCCTCTCGCAGCCCTACCCCCAGTGTTAATACTTCTCACTTTCTGCACCTATTTGTCATCCTTCATCCTCTCCACATGCCCAAACCATCTCAATCTACTTCTCATCACAAAACCATTACACTCCTGTCCCATCCTTCCTCTTAACTCTTCCATTGTAAACCTAGGCCCCCCAGGCCTCGCATTCAAGGACACATTGCACATCCATCTAATCATTATCATTTCTCTATGTTTGAGCCTGCGAATATCCTCTTCCTTTATTGTCCAGGTCTCACTACTTTAATGCATTACACTCCAAACACATGCTGCATACAAAAATCGCTTTGCACGGAGAATGAGCAACAGTTCTCTGAACTTTTTCCAATCTCTCCTCACTGAAGCCACATCTCCACCACACATCATGTGCTGAAGGTGGGGCTCACCAATTAGACCAAATTTTTCATGCCTGACAATCTCAGCATGCTCTCATGGTCTGCCCAATACACCACACACATGAACTTGGCATTATCTCGCAGTACACCTCTAATACCACTACATCTCTTATGCACCCACATATGACAAACACTGCATTGCTTGGAATTACTTCCCAAGCCCTTGTGGCAAACCGCACATGGTCACTCTCCCTCCTCTTCTTTGACAGTACCGCCACCAACCCTAGATACCATCACTTACCAACATTTACTCTAAAGCAATGTGTCACACACCATCTATCCATTTCCTAAATCTTTCCTCCGCCTCCTTTTCATTCTCTGCGAGCAACACAGAATCATTAGCATACAACATCTTCCACGAGAGTCCATTTCTGAAGTCACGTGAGAGAGCTTCAAGCACCCAACAACAGGGGTATGAAGACTGATCCCTGATGCACACCAACATTCACAGGAAACTCATCACTCAAATCTCCATTCACTCTCACCTGGGTGAGAGCACCCACATAAATAGCTATAACCACTCTAATCAGCCATTCCTCGATCCCCATTGCCCACTTCACCTCCCTAGGGACTGTCAAAGGCCTTTTCTGAGTCAACAAAAACATAATACAGATCCCTCTTCTTTCCTATATATTTTTCCTGAAGCTTTCTAACAATGAATTATACAGACATGTAAGACTCGCTACCTGAAATGTACCCTTTACTTCGTTATTTGGCCAGCTCCACGTTGCCCTTAGCTTTAGTCGCGTTTTCTTTCATGTTTAACTGTGGCAGGCACTTCTACCCTTCAGAATTTACTGATTCCGACCAAACTTGGACTTAGTTGTGTCGGCAAGGTTTTGGTTGCTAGGCAACGAGAAGTTGCCTAGCGACGGCCTAAAACCCTTTTTTTTTTTTTTTTTTTTTTCGCACTTTTTACGTTTTGAGCTGTAGAAACATTACTAACGGGCATAGAAAGCTCCGATTTCTTTAGGCGTAATCTTGATGTAATCCCTATCGAAAGTGTGCCATCCATTTACCTCCTCTCTTCTCTAGTTTTTGAGTGGCAACCCTGCAAAGATTGTCCTCAGCATCCCCTACAACTAGTACCGGTTTTCAAAAATGCCCCCCTAGTTCCCCAACGGCTCAATGGAACCTAATAAAAGTTTGCATGCTTATAGACTTTGACTAGTACTATAACTTTCTACTGTACACTTATGTGCTTCATTGGCCAGGTCAGGGGTCAGAGGTCATCAAATGCTAAAACGGTGAAATTAGCTAAAATCACTACTATGTTAGCGCAAAATGCTAAGGGTCCGAAGATCATTAAGCTAGGGCCATGATTCTTGGGTTGAATGTTGCACTGGAGTACCTACATATAGAAATTAATTTTAGTGTCGAAGCTCACTTCCGGTTGCTGACAAAGCTTGGTCCGCATAAAGCTGGCCATCATCGCCTACCAGCTTGTCTTTCTTGCAGAGGTGGGGGCGCTCACCATCCACTCACTCGATGTAGTGCTGCTCTCGGGTGTCTGCCCTTTCCTCTCCTCCATCCTTCTTTCCTCTTCTGTCTTTCTTTCCTTCATTCTTTCCTCATCCTTCTGCCTACGGGTGACTTTACACTCCCTCTTCTGTCTTTCTTTCCTTCATTCTTTCCTCTTCCTTCTGCCTGTGGGTGACTCTACACTGAGTGACAAGCAAAATGGTTTCCTGTACACCAGGAAACTATTTACTAAGCTGGGTGGTAACCATATAACCAAATTTTGGCGCTTGGTGGTTTAGCGGGTAATTACGGAGCTCCAATCAGATTGAGCCGGTGAAGATTTATATCCAAGAGGTAGTTGGGGTTTATTGCTCACGTAATGCAACTCAGGGATGAGTGAGGCTGGTCACTCTCATCTTAAATGTCAGGACCAATTAGCCTAGCCCCGGGGCCTACGCTCCTAATGGGGCAACGTAGGACTGGATAATGAATGAATGAAAATGAATGACTGATATACTCTAAGCAGCTCACAATGTCTGTTTTTCAGTTGCGTTGCTTTTCTGCTGTACACAGTCATAGTTTTCAAGCTGCAGAGTTGACATTTTGCATGGGTATGAATATGGCTTAGAGGAGTGACATGAGCATCATATGGGCAGCACGCTGAATTTGCACTGGGCTCCGACATCACTCCAGTTATTATACACAGTATTCAAGCTTTAAAAATGAAATTGTGTAGGTAGCAATACAAAGGAGAAAACAATTAAACTATACTATGAAAACTGCACTCTAGGTTAGGAGCATATCCCCTACCCCGAGATCAGACGATGCAAAATATCTACTGTAACCTTCAAGACAGACTAATCAAATTTTGAATGGTAATTATTACTGATACTGCAACGTTGTAAACGTCACAGACTCACTTGGGGGATTGGATAGGGGGGAGAGGCAGACTCCATCGTCCCCAAGATTTCAATTGTTTTCAAGATGGAGTGAAATTTTTTGTGTAGTCTAACCCCGGACTCCTACGCTTTTGATGAAGCAATAAAGGGTTAGATAATAACGCGGATAGTATAGACGTAAATATATCATAGGCCTCATGGGAATTAACGTGATTGCGGGCAGAGGGGACACAACCCCCAGCCAGACCAGACCCTTCCACCAAGAAAATAGCCATAATTTAGCCAACCCGAGCAATGCCTGGTAGCACTGTAGGTCCTAAACTATGCTCTGAATAACAAAGAAAGTGACAGTAATTGACCACTCAAGGACTTAAGTTTTTGGACCCAGCCTAGCACGATATTCAGCCACAGGCCCACACATAACGTTTTAATTGTGTCTTAGACGAGGAGGCAGTCAGGAAGTAGAAGAGGTGTGAATGAGGTGGTGGGGAGGGGGAGGGGGTGAATGAGTGGAGCGCTGGTGCTCGGGTTTATTGCTTCGGGAATGTGTGTGTGTGTGTGTGTGTGTGTGTGTGTGTGTGTGTGTGTGTGTGTGTGTGAACCGCAGTGTAACAAATGAAGAAATATTTGAAAAAAATAACAAACTGAGGTAATGTAATTTAACAGTGCATAACTATTTATATTTAAAACCTATGTCACCATTCTTGTATATCCAATATTCCACTTCAAGAAAACTTTCATCCCTACCTTCTTTAAACTGCTTCAGTGGGATTCTCTAATATGAGATCAAACACTTGCCCGTAGGGATAAGAAGCCCGAAATAAAAGACATCACTTTCTGAAACCAAATAAGTACATGTTGATAATCTGAATAATGCTCCTAGAAATTTGGTATTAACGAGTCATCCTCTCCTCTTTTCAAGCATACCTCTTCCTCCTGTTAACGACTAGCGCCGGAAAATTCCTTGTGCTCAACGCTCTACTGTTGCCCGTGTTCTTCCCTTATCGCCTCTCGAAGATTGCCTTCCTGAATCGAACATTAATTTGAACTCTTTTTTTATGGCTAAGATGTTGTGGAGGGTGTGGCAGTCTGCAATGCGTCATCTCATGATCATGGGTCCAATGGCCAGGGACGTTGGTGGTTGCCTTTGGAGGAGTTATGATTGTGAAGCATGTAGTATCAGTTCGCCATGACCTTCAGCCACTGACTTTTGTAATGATGGAAGTGTCAAAATTCGTTCAACAACTCTTTGCCATTCGCTCCCTTATTTTATTCGGGTGGTGAGCAGGCACATTAATACAGTACTACTCTTGGACACCCCTGTACGCTTCTCTGAAATGGAAACTTACGAAGAAAATTTTTGCACACTTTAACAGTACACGTCCAAGGGCTTCTGCCGTAGGACAGTCATGTGGCCAGTGTGTTTTTTTTTTTTCCTTCTTCTTCTTCTTCTTCTTTTTTACGTGGTGAAATTTTGCGTGGGATCTTTGGCCGTGCAGCGTCCAAGATTCTTTCTGCCTTTCTGTCGCAATTGAATAATCTGACTTTTGCTCGTGGTGCTCAAACCAGGGTCGTTGCTACTCATACTTTGTTGCAAGAAGCTGTAGTTCACATAAATGAAGTTCGTTTCCATTCAATATCTCTGACGCTTTTGAGGATTTGACTGTGAAATTTATCATTGTTGCTGAACTACTTTCGGTTATTTTTTTTTATCTACGTAACTTGTATCTGTGTCTTGGTTCTTTTGCCTCACAAGTTAATGGTTTTATCTGTCTTTCAGTTGACGCTTTTGAGGCTAGAGTTACTGTGAATCTGGTGCCCAGCCCATGTCTGATCTTCATTCTGGTTTACAGCGGGCTTGTTCTAATTTTAGTGTGGCTCCCATTCCCACTCCCCCCCTCCCCGCTATTCTTGAACTGTACCAACCGCCATTCGAAACTACTTTTTTAGTTCATGTTCCTCTTCGTTTCTTAGTCACTTTGATCTTTTCCGGATTATTTCCTTTCATATTGCTGTGAATGATTCTCTACTAATGCCTTCTGTTACTTCTGATTTTTTTTTTTGGTCACATGATCACACGTTTATTTTGCTTCCGCTACAACTCTGAAATGAATGTTCTTTCGTTCTTCCTTGCATTCACTTGTGCCCTGCATATTTATTTACTGTATTCCCAAGTAAGGCTCCTCCGTGTGAGGGCACGTTGCTCTGAAACCATTCTGTCCAGTCTGTGTCTTCCTTTATTCTTGCCCCTGATTCTTCTGTATTCAATGCCCGGACTGAGCGTGTTCAGTAATGTTGCTTCCATGTGATCTTTGTTAGTGTCGCTCGTAGCAGCCTTCCTGTTCATTCGCTTAGAGCTTAAGGCTTGTATGTGACCCTGGACTACTGAACTGTGGAGTCAGAATCTATATTAACCTATGTTATTCGTCGCCATTACACTATCCGCGCTGATGTTTCCAAGAGCGTTGAATCAGCGAATGTATCCCTGAATTTCCCTGTTGCCAATTTGTCACTCACTCCTGAAAGGTTTGGATGCCGGCTTATGTTAATGATAATGATTTACTGAATAGTTCAATTGTCCCTTTTCCTTAGTCTTGCTCCTGTGCTTCCGTACTTTACATACCCTCTAGTGAATGTCTATTGCTGCTTTGCTCCGTGTGAGTGTGTGTGTGTGTGTGTGTGTGTGTGTGTGTGTGTGTGTGTCTGAGTTTCTCTCTCTCTCTCTCTCTCTCTCTGTCTCTTTCTCTCTCGGGTGCCGGTCGAACACCAGTAATATTTTTGTTCCTTCCATTCCAACTTCCCTCCCTTATCATTCTCCCCCCGTCCTCCCCCACCCCTTTTCTCCTCCTCCATCCTCTCCTCCCTCAGCCCTCTTCTTCTCCTCCATCCTCTCCTCCCTCAGCCCTCTTCTCCCCCATCCTCTCCTCCCTCACCCCTCTTCTCCTCCATCCTCTCCTCCCTCACCCCTCTTCTCCTCCATCCTCTCCTCCCTCACCCCTCATCTCCTCCATCCTCTCCTCCCTCACCCCTCTTCTTCTCCTCCATCCTCCCCCCCCCTCCCCGGCTGGCAGGAAGGGAGTATAAAACAAACAACAGTCGCGGATCGAGAGGAAATTGAGCCAAACTTCGCCACTGCAGACCTGGTGTTTTTTTATGGTGATGGCTGGGGCGGCTGGAGAGAATGGAGAATTATTTTCCACTTTCATTTTTGTCACAACACACACACACACACACACACACACACACACACACACACACACACACACACACACACACACACACACACACTGTAGCACCAGTCGAGCAGGGCAGTACTCCCGAGGTGGATGGAAAGCTGATGACAGGGAGTGCTGGAGCTCCCGTTTCATCAGCCCTCAGGACAAGTTCCTGACCATCCCCTTTTGCTGAACTTTTTCAGTGTCTCAGTTACACAGAGAGTAGGCCAGCATGCTCTCCAGTACAAATTTCTCTAACTATCTTCACCAAACTACATGCACAGTACACACTACACCTCCTATTCAAAATTCAACAAAAATGGCGTCGATTAATCAAGCCTAGGAGTCCCCAGGGGGGGGGGACCATAAATGCCCCCACCATCTGCCCCTCTCCCGGTGACGACTCGAGGTGCCTGGAACCACTGTCTGACTCTCTTCTTCTTCATTTCTGCAACATTCGTGGCCTTTCATCTAACTTTCGCTCTGTTGAGCACCACCTCTCCTCCTCTAAACCTCACCTTCTTTTTCTGACGGAGACTCAGCTGTCTGAGGCAACCGACAGCACACCCTTTTCTGTATCCTCCTACTTTCTCTATACTCATTTCAAAGCCAAAGGTGGCTGTTGTGTATATATACGCAACGACTTATCTTGCTCTCGTGTTCCTGAACTTGATTCTTCTGAATTCTCCACACTCTGGCTTCGGCTTTCCTGTCATTCTCTGACTAAATATATCTGTGCTGTTTACTTATCCCCTAATTCTACTGACTATCAAAAATTCTTCGACTATCTTACTTCTACGATGGAACACATTCTGTCCATTTCTCCTTTCTCTGAAATCTCCATTCTTGGAGATTTCAATGTTCACCACCACCTTTGGCTCTCCTCTCCTTTCACGGATCCACCTGGTGAACAAGCCTACATCTTTTCTATCCTTAACGACCTAGAGCAGCTTGTACAGCACCCTACCCGTATCCCTGACCGCCTTGGAGAGAGCTCCAACATACTTGACCTCTTCCTCACAACTAATCCTTCTGCTTACTCTGTTAATCTTTTCTCTCCGTTGGGCTCCTCTGATCACAACCTTATTACCTTAACCTGTCCTAGCACTCTGGTACGGCCTGTGGACCCTCCAGGGAAACGTCGTCTGTGGCATTTTGGAGCTGCAAACTGGGAGGCCCTCAGGCAGTACTTCTTTGATTTTCCCAGGAATGATTATTGCTTCCATGGCCGTGAGCAATCTGAGTGTGCCTTGCGCATTACGGAGGTTATTCTCTCGGGCATGGAAGCATACATTCCTTTCTCATATCCTTTGACTAATGCAAGAAAGCCTTGGTTTAATCACGCTTGTTCTAATGCTGTCCGCAACAAGGAGAAGGCCTACAAAAGGTACTGGAGCCAACCCACCCCTGAATCACATCATCTTTACGTTTCTGCCCAGAATCGTGCTAAGTCTGTTCTTCGCTCTACTAAAAATAATTTCATCCATACTAAATGCTCTCAACTCTCCAACTCGAATTCTTCCCGCTCCTTCTGGCACCTTGCCAAAAATCTTTCCAACAACTTTACCTCATCATCCTTCCCTCCTCTTTTCTACTCTGATGGTTCTGTAGCTATTTCTTCTACTGATAAAGCAGATCTCTTCGCACAGCCTTTCTCCTCCAATTCCACCTTAGACGATTCCGGTGTTGTTCCTCCATCTCTTCCCCCCCCTTACTTCCTCATGGCTGACATTAAAATTTCTTCAGTTGATGTATTTTCTGCCATCACTGGCCTCAGTACTAACAAGGCATATGGGCCTGATGGGGTCCCTCCTGTTGTTCTCAAGAACTGTGCTTCTGTGCTTACACCCTGCCTAGGCAAACTCTTTCGCCTTTGTCTGTCAACTTGTACCTTTCCTTCTTGCTGGAAGTTTGCTCTCATTCAGCCAGTCCCAAAGAAGGGTGACCACTCCCAACCCTCCAACTACCGTCCAATTGCTTTAACGTCCTGTATTTCAAAAGTTTTCGAGTCAATTCTTAATAGAAAAATTCTAAGGCATCTTTCCTATCACAACCTTCTTTCCGATCGTCAGTATGGGTTCCGTCAGGGACGCTCCACTGGCGATCTTCTCACCTACCTTTCAGACTCCTGGTCATCCTCCTTTCGGGACTTTGGCGAAAGCTTTGCCATTGCACTTGACATCTCAAAGGCTTTCGATCGAGTCTGGCATATATCTTTAATTTCCAAACTGCCCTCCTATGGTTTCTATCCTTCTATCTGTGCCTTCATCGCTAGCTTCCTTTCTGGTCGTTCTATAGCCGCTGTTGTAGACGGCCATCGTTCTTCTCCTAGATCTGTCAACAGTGGTGTTCCTCAGGGCTCTGTCCTATCACCAACTCTCTTCCTTTTATGCATCAATGATCTTCTATGCTGTACATCTAACCCTATCCGCTCATACACTGATGACTCCACCCTTCACCTTTCCATTCGGTTCCCGCAACGCCCATCTCAACAGTTACTTCAACAAACAAGGGATGAGGCTATGGCACACCTAATGTCTGACTTGGCTCGTATCGCTGACTGTGGTAAAAATAATATGGTTGTCTTTAATGCATCTAAGACTCAGTTCTTACACCTATCAACCCGACAAAATCTTCCACACGTATACCCATTAATGTTTAATAATATTCAGCTTAATCCTGCATCATCCTTGAACATGCTTGGGGTTTCATTTACTCGGGACTTATCTTGGAAAGATCATATTACATCTCTTGTAAAATCTGCTTCCAAGAGATTGGGTGTGCTAAGCCGACTCCGCTCTTTCTTTACCCCTGCACAATTGTTGACTCTATACAGGGGTTTTATCCGCCCCTGTGTGGAGTACAACTCTCATGTGTGGGGAGGCTCGCCACATACAGCTCTTCTCAATAGGGTGGAGTCAAAGGCTTTTCGTCTCATTAACTCTCCTCCTCTTACTGACTCCCTTCAACCTCTGTCTCTTCGCCACACTGTTGCATCTTTATCTCTTTTCTATCGCTACTTTAATGGTCACTGCTCCTCTGAACTGTCTGCTTGCATTCCTCCACCTCTACGACGGGCGCGTAGCACCCGTCTGGCAGCAAACTCTCATCCCTTTTCTGTCCAACTCTCTAATGCAAGAATTAACCGTTACTCCCAGTCTTTCATTTATGCAACAGGTCAGCTCTGGAACTGTCTCCCTCTATCTGTATTTCCTGCTGCCTATGATCTCCAGTCTTTCAAACGCAGTGTGTCCAAGCATCTCAAAATGATTGGATCTTGAATTTGGCTCTCTATTGTATTTTGTTTTTCTCTTTGAGGGAACTGTTACTGCGGGCTCATGGCCTTTGGTTCCTTCTTCCTCGCATAAAAAAAAAAAAACACACGCATTGAGAGAGAGAGACAGAGAGAGACAGACAGACAGACAGACTTACTCACTTAAAGCTGTTCTGCTACAGAAGACGACGCCTACTATACTCTCATCGTCTTTGGTGCCAACGTGTGTGCCTGTGCAGATCAATCCTGGATCCACAAACTGCCACACAGTCGGCGTGTCAAGGCTGGGTTCGCCAGGAGAACTCCGTTTTGGTTACGCCTCCGTTGTCTACGTTCTTCTCTGGCCAGGTTTTGAGTGTCTTCAAGATGAATGGTTTCTTCACACCAATTGAATTCTGTCATAGGTATTGGTTTCAAGATCTTTAGGTATAATGTATTTCTTTGCAGTTGTCCTTAAATGATATTTATATTTCTTCTTCCATCTCCCTGGGCTGTGGCGTGCTGCAGGGAGTTGGCCATATAGAATCTAGCGGGGACGGCGGTGCTCAGGCATTCGGAACACTTATCTGACCCATCTCGGCTGTCTTTTAGCCAACATGGTTTCTATGCTGGTTGACTTTGCTGTCTGGAGAATTTGTGAGTGAGGGACTTTATCCTCCCATGTGAGTCGTGGGATGTACTGTAAACATCGGATATGATACAAGCTGTTTGATGTGATGCTGGTAAGTAGTCCAGGATTCAGCACCGTATAAGAGACTAGAGAAGCATACAGCCATATATACTGATACTTTCGTCTCGATTCTCAAGTTAGTATTGACTCTGGATATGAGACGTCAAAAAGAGACTGAGGCATAGTTGATTCGTGCAAGGACTTCAGCATCAGTGTTATATTTATCTATGAGCACACTTCCAAGGTAGGTAAAATGCTAAATTTTACAGTTTCGCCATTTGTCTAAAATGCAAGAGACTGCTGGATTGTTGCTCTGAGACATTTTTTTTCTAACTGACATTTATTCGGAACCCCACTGCATGGTATATGTTGCAGACGATGTTGAGGTTGTTGTAGGTCTTCTGGGGTATGTGCAAATACAGCACAGTCGTCGGCGTATTGTAACTATAGGAAATGAGCCGTTTCAGTCTTTGATTGTGCTTGCAGACGCCTAAGATTAAATTAGCTACCGTATAGACGGAAATGGATTTTTATTCCATCATCAGGGTTTATTTGTGGGTGACTTTAAAGGGTGACTGCAGTAAGATAGATGCTGTAAATGACAGGAGCCAGGACACATCCTTGTTTTATGCCTACTTCCGCATCGACGGGTTCAGATTTGCACCCGCCTATGGACACACAAATATTAAAGTTGTAATGCAGGCTCTTCAAGATGGTACCAAATAAGTTTGGAACTCCAAATTTTGTTAGAGAATTCAATAAAAGTTCTCTGTTGGCAGTGGCAAATGCTTTTACAAGATGGATGAATGCAATATACTCGTATAAGTCATGACGACAAAGTGTACCAAAAGAGTTGACAAATTACTAAGTCAGTAACAGGGAAAGTTGGTGGTAAATACTGAACGAGAGGGAGGTGATGGTGGGGAGAGGGAAAGAGTATATACTGAACTTTACGTATTGCACTTTGCCCTTGCCATCCGAGTTCCGGAGTTCTATGGAAAGGACCAAGTAACAACAGCGGTAGTCCCCAAGTTCTGTGGAAAGGGAGGTATAGCCGCAGTACTGTTTTCTGCCATCGACCTATGACAACATATTAACACTAGAACATAGCACTAGTCATGAAGAGGTTCTGTGTAACTGGATGTAGAACCATAGCATATAGTATTGTTTTATTCCGCACAAGAGCAAAAATCTTGGCGAAGTTATATTGAACAAACTTTGGGAGAGATGAAAAACGAGAGCTGAAGGGGATAATAACACAAGAAGAAATGGGTTGGTCTGGTGGGAGGGAATGGGAGTTAAATGCATGTATAGTCAGCAACAAAACTTGTCACCTCTTCTGCTTCTTTTTCAACGGTTTATGAAAATTAGTGTAGTGAATTAGAGGCTTCACCAAACCCTGTTTCAGAGGTCTGCCACCAGGTGGTCTAGCGTCGCCCAGCCTCGATTAAATATTTTTGCGGGGTTTTAAAGACTTGTGAAACTGTCCCTAATAATAGGTTTATAATAATATTGCTATTTATAGGAATATTTTTTCCTATTCAATCAAGCGCATATATATATATATATATATATAATATATATATATATATATATATATATATATATATATATATATATATATATATATATATATATATATATATATATATATACCTATAATGAAAGAATAACCAGGCTTTCTAAGAATCTTAGCTTGGGGACTAAAATAGTGTGCTGTCTATTTACATATATTTGAATAAATCGTGTGCAGTCAGTAAAAGGAGATTACCTTCAGGACTTCTGATGTGTGTGTTTTAGCATGCTTTAAAGAAGTAAGCAGTTCCACTGAAAATAATGTACTAAACGATTGCTTAGTTCGTGAATCAGCCATATTAATCCAAACAAACGGCAGTGCGGTACGACACCACTGTATAACCACAGCAGTGTACGAGGAGTGGAAGTGTAAACTTACTAAACTGTGCAATGGAGCCAAGGAAACATTTAAACGAATTATTTATGTTAGACTTTGGTTACTAAGATGATCAAGACGTCCAACAGGTCCGTATTGTTATGAAAAGTCATATGTCAGGCAGGGCGGCATATCGAAAGGTGTTGCTAAATATGCGGCTACACATCTATTTTCTTTTGTGGATACTAATGAATGACAAATATTTCAGTCACTGTTATCTTGCTTTATGGATGGTTAGTAAAATTGCCTAGGTTTTGTCACTATGTTGTGCTTGCCGAGATGAGTAAACTGACGAAAGCTGAGTTTACAAAATGACACTTATAATACATTACATAATAATCAAAGTGCTCCCATACTGTATTTTCTTTGTAGCATATCATGCCATCTGAGTAATTTGATGAGTAAAATACGTTTTGAGTTGTTTTACTTTGTGTCAAAATTAAAAAGAAATTAAGCACTGGCTTCTTTCTCAATGTGGGACTGAAACAGGGGTGTGTGATGTCTCCATGGCTGTTTAATATATATATATATGGATGGGGTTGTAAAGGAGGTGCAAGGTAGGGCAGTGGATGTGG
The DNA here is from genome assembly GCF_032717465.1 of Coenobita brevimanus. NCBI lineage: Eukaryota > Metazoa > Arthropoda > Malacostraca > Decapoda > Coenobitidae > Coenobita > Coenobita brevimanus. The sequence continues at coordinate 33,753,740 of NC_136986.1, forward strand.
GGCTGGCCCTAATGAATGAGGGTGAAATTTGGAAGCTCCCGGTGTTGCTGTTTGCTGATGATACTGTACAGTATGTTGAGTGAAGATGAATGGGAGTTGCAAGGTTTGGTGAATGAATTTGGGACAGTGTGTAGGAGGAGGAAGCTGAAAGTTAATGTAAACAAAAGTAAAGTTATGGTGTTTGAGAGGAATGAAGTCACAGAGTGTGCAGTGAGGTTGGATGGTGAGGATATGGAGAATGTGAGTGCATTCAAGTACTTGGGTAGTGTGATGAGTAAGGATGGAACTTTGGGGGGTGAAGTACGTGAAAGGGTACAGCAGGGAAGGAAGGTTGTTGGTACACTGAAAGCAGTGATGAGAAATAGGGAGGTGAGTATGGAAGTTAAGAAGTCACTGCATGATGGTATTGTGATCCCTACCCTGACGTATGGAAGCGAGGCGTGGACCTTGCAAGAGGGGAACAAGTCAAGAGTGAGAGCAGTGGAAATGAGTTACTTGAGAGGAGCATGTGGAGTGACGTGGAGGGACAGGTTGACGAATGAAGAAGTGAAGGAACGTTGTGGGCTAGATGCGGATGTGGTTGAGAAGATTAGGAGAAATACACTGAGGTGGTTTGGACATGTGGAGAGAATGGAGAATGAAAGACTGACTAAGAGGGTGTATGTAGGTGAGGTGGAGGGAGGGAGAGCGAGGGGTAGACCGAGGATGAGGTGGAGGGATGGAGTTGAGAGGTATATGAGGGAGGGGGGGGGTGAGTTGGGGGGAGGGTAGTTAAATGGTGGGTGACAGAGTGACTTGGAGGCGTTTTGTCTGCGGCCACCCTTTGCGGGATTAGGACGTCGGGCTACAGATAGATAGATGGATAGAGTCTTTTTCAATGCCTACCCCGCATAAGAGCTGGGCGACGGAAGCGAACCTAGTGGCAGATTTCTGAAACAGGATCTGGTGAAGTGTCTAATTAGTAGCGGCCGACACTAATGACACTGATCTGTGGCTAAATACAACGATTAGTGTGGTTACTGTGGATTCAATTTCCTGATTTTCAAAGCCCATTAAGAAAAACAGGAGGGACAACAGAATAACTGAAGCCGACTGTCTGTATTGTATCGGGCGAACTGTACACGCCTGACATGAGATGACCTTGGACGTGTGTTTGTTTTGGCCTTTCTTGAATACCTTTAGATTGAGGGTCCTGTTCTCATTGGCGTAGGAAGCATCTTGACACCTCTTCCTCAGCGACTTTTTTTGTCTTATACTCCATAATATTTTCTTGTTTGTTTCCGCCTAATGCTGACTATATCGATAGTTGAATGAAATAGATAAAATGAAGCCAATATGAAGATCTATCTATCCTTCTATAGCCTGACGCCCTAATCCCGCAAAGGGTGGCGCAGACAAAACGCCTCCAAGTCGCTCTGTCACCCACCATTTTACTGCCCTCCCTCCAACTGGCATAAATCTTTAATTTCCAAACTGCCCTCCTACGGTTTCTATCCTTCTATCTGTGCCTTCATTGCTAGCTTCCTTTCTGGTCGTTCTATAGCCGCTGTTGTAGACGGCCATCGTTCTTCTCCTAGATCTATCAACAGTGGTGTTCCTCAGGGCTCTGTCCTATCACCAACTCTTCCTTTTATTCATCAATGATCTTCTAAGCTGTACATCTAACCCCATCCACTCATACGCTGATGACTCCACCCTTCACCTTTCCATTCGGTTCCCGCAACGCCCATCTCAACAGTTGCTTCAACAAACAAGGGATGAGGCTATGGTACACCTAATGTCTGACTTGGCTCGTATCTCTGACTGGGGTAAAAATAATATGGTTGTTTTTAATGCATCTAAGACTCAGTTCTTACACCTATCAACCCGACAAAATCTTCCACACGTATACCCATTAATGTTTAATAATATTCAGCTTAATCCTGCATCATCCTTGAACATGCTTGGGGTTTCATTTACTCGGGACTTATCTTGGAAAGATCATATTACATCTCTTGTAAAATCTGCTTCCAAGAGATTGGGTGTGCTAAGCCGACTCCGCTCTTTCTTTACCCCTGCACAATTGTTGACTCTATACAGGGGTTTTATCCGCCCCTGTGTGGAGTACAACTCTCATGTGTGGGGAGGCTCCCCACATACAGCCCTTCTCAATAGGGTGGAGTCAAAGGCTTTTCGTCTCATTAACTCTCCTCCTCTTACTGACTCCCTTCAACCTCTGTCTCTTCGCCGCACTGTTGCATCTTTATCTCTTTTCTATCGCTACTTTAATGGTCACTGCTCCTCTTGAACTGTCTGCTTGCATTCCTCCACCTCTACGACGGGCGCGTAGCACCCGTCTGGCAGCAAACTCTCATCCCTTTTCTGTCCAACTCTCTAATGCAAGAGTTAACCGTTACTCCCAGTCTTTCATTTATGCAACAGGTCAGCTCTGGAACTGTCTCCCTCTGTCTGTATTTCCTGCTGCCTATGCTCTCTTGTCTTTCAAAAGCACTGTGTCCATGCATCTCAAAATGATCGGATCTTGAATTTGGCTCTCTATTGTATTTTGTTTTTCTCTTTGAGGGAACTGTTACTGCGGGCTCATGGCCTTTGGTTCCTTCTTCCTCGCATAAAAAAAAAAAAAACTCACTCTCCCCTCCCTCATATACTTCTCAAGTCATCCCTTCACCTCATCCTCGGTCTCCCCCCTCCCTTCTCCCTCCCTCCACTTTACCTACATACACCCTCTTAGTCTTTCATTCTCCATTCTCTCCACATGTCCAAACCACCTCAGTGTATTTCTCCTAATTTTCTCAATCACATCCACAATACGAAGGTGCAGTACACGAAATAAATCTCTTCGGAAAAAGTGTTACGAGGTCTGCTGTACCAAGGAGAACAGGCTCTAACCGTTTATTAAGGTACAATGAAGAGGTAAGGCTCTTTATTATCTCAAAGGTAACGTTTCATCTGCTTCAGGGCTTCTTCAGACACAAGTCATCTCTGCCAAAGTCCTGACCAAATATGCTGTATACTGAGGCCTGACTACAGGGGGTGAGGGGAGGAGGGGAGAAGGGGGTGAGGGGAAAGGGAGGTCAGGCAATCGTGTCTACCCTTGAGATCAAACGTGCTGTGAGTGCGTGAGAACAATAACAACAGGGGTGACTTGGCGACTAGTGTCTGAAGAAGCTCTGAAGCTGGCAAACGTTACCAATAAGAAAATAAAGACCCTTACCTTTGGAGAGAGTGGAGAACGAGAGACTAACGAGGAGAGTGTATGCGAGTGAGGTGAAAGGGGAAGAGGGAGTGGGAGGCCGAGGATGAGATGGAGGGATGGAGTGGAGAGGTATATGAGAGAGGGGTATGTGAGCTGGGTGCAAGGCAGTGAAGTTGCAATGGACAGGGCGACACAGAGGCGATTTGTTTGTGTCCACCCCTTACGGGATTGAGGCGTATGGCAATAGATAGATAGATAGAATTTTATATGGTGCTCTAATTAACCAGTTTGCCAGACATACTACCTCTAATGACAGACTCTAAGCACCTCTATTTCTCCCTAAATTTGTCTTACGAGTCTTTTTATTGGGTCTGGTATGGCATGTTGACTGGCTCTTCACTGCGATGGCGAGTTTCTTTTTAACAAAAATATCCACCAGACTATCAAATTTTGCGAGAGACGACCTGATGGACTGAAGAGGGTAGAAACTGTCCTTAACTCATTCACACTGATGACTTTATTTCGTTCTTCCTACCGCCAAATTATTTTATTCTGTGAAGGAGTCGCTCTTTTAACATGAGGTGTTAGATGGTAAGCAGTCTTGATTACCGACATGAGACCTTCCCCGAGATGCACTTAACTGTCTGGGATTACAAACGACAAGCTACAGAGAGAGAGAGAGAGAGAGAGAGAGAGAGAGAGAGAGAGGCATCACACTGCAGGCATTCATAAAATCGCTGTTCATACGAGTCATCCTCAATAAAGTCGCCTGGATTCAGTTGCTGTGTAGTACTAGCGTTGTCCCGGTTATGACGGGTTAATGGTACCAGAACTAGCATTTAGCCTCCTAGCACTCACCCTTAGTTAAAAAAAAACCCTATGGCGGTATATGGACTGAGTGACTACAGTTGTCCATACCATCAGTAGTTAGAACTCGCATAAAAAGATGAAGTTATTGATTTGATGTCCACTCTATAATACACGCTTTAGGCTTCCAACATGTGCCATTTTTCAGGCCGAGATGAAAACAGCAACAAATGTAAGGCATAGTTCATGCGAATAAATGTATTTCATTGAAATTTGACAATAAAGAGAACTGCCAAGGCAACGACATATCTCGAATCAAATGTTGTCCTCGTTCATTTCGTTCTACAACGTCGTTCGAGGTCGAATTATGTCAAAGTCGAAGGAAGCTACTATAATTTACTAGAAATATGTCCAATATAATGTTAATACCATCACATCGACTTCAAAAATGACTACCATACATTGTACTCACTAAAGACAAATTTCGCAGTAACTTTAATATATGAAAAGCATGTATTATGAACATCACATTTACCACAAATATTTGACATTGGAAGTACAAAAAATATATGAAGGATTTAAAAGAAGTTAATACTCTCATGCTTCTCTTACTCATTCTCGTGTGAGTACAATCTTTTGGCTTTACTGTAGGTGCAGTAGAATGCCAGGGATGTTGCGGCCATGGCAGGGTTAATGGTAGAGGTGTCAACATTCCCGGGCTGCTCCTATACTCACACTCACCTAAGTAAAAATCATCTGACGTCATCTGGAATACCAGAGTTGTCCTGGCCATGAACTGGTTAAATACTGTAACATACGAGAAAAATAAGTTGCATTACAGAGAAATCATCAAAAGGAAAGAATGGAAGGAGCCTCCAAACACAAGCATAAGACGTGGCCAGTGAGTGCCGGTGTTGGTGTTGGTGCTATGAACTTAAAACACAGGGGGTGGTGGACAGTCCTAAGAAGTGTTGGTGTTGGTGCAACGATATTGCAGGGATGGTGGACGGACCTAGGAAGGAATGTTGTTGGTGCTACGATACTGTAAACTCTAGGGTGTTGGTCGGGGCGAGGCGTTAATGAGTTTGAGGCGGGAACTGCTGCGCTATGCAAATGATTCCAGGATCTGCATAGTGGGGAGAGAGGGGAATATGGTGGTGATGGTTAGAGCAGGGATGGGGAGGTAGAGACAGAGGCAGGGAGGGGTGATGATATTGAGAAGGGGAGAGTGAGGATGATGGGAGTTGGTGTCAAGTGGTAGGCAGAGATCGCAAAGGAAGACTGTCATAAGGAAGAAGAGGAGGGGAATAAGAGTACAAGACTAAACGAGGAGTGAACTGTAATTGAAGCAGAATCAGAAGATCATGGGGATGTAAAACGTATGGTAAACGGTGGTTACTCAAGCTCAGTAGCAATTCATGTAAATTTAATGTTATTACAGCAACTAAAGTGTGTACACGATAATGATGCAATGCGAAAACATTTTCCTTGTAGTTACGAAAAAAAAAATAAAAGCATAAGTGTCTTAGGTTGCCAATTGAAATCTGCAGCTCTTTTTGCTATGCCAAAACAATACCTGCATATATCTCAACTTCTGACTAAACTTCATTAGCAAGATGCAGGAGCCTGTAATGTCACATGATGTTTATTGTCTTGCTTTAATGTTGACGTAATTGTTAATTTTTCACTGCACACTATTTCAGTCATGTCCCTCACTTCTGACAGCACTCTGTGAGAAAGCTAAAACCGCGATATTACAAGCTCACTAGCCAACCCCCTGAAAAGCATAAGCCTTACTTTGGCGCGGTAGTGAAGTCCCTTAGGGCCGTACTATGAAAACCAAGAGTTGAGGCGGTCGAACGTCGACATTCAGCCGTCAGACGTTCCTGAGCGTCAGTCATTCTTACTGTAAAAATTCTAGACCATCAGTCTTGGCGAAACCCAGTTCAGGAGTTTGAATGCCACGACAGTCGCTAGACTGGGCAAGAATACGCTACATGAGAGCCAACAGCGGGCAAATTTTGAATATTTCTTCCGTCTAATGAACTAGACACATCGCTAACCCATTCTAAGCTGTTATATTTACATTGGAAAATATGCTTATATACGCTAGAATTGGCCAAAATTAAAGTTAGACCGCATACGGAGGATGCATTTACGAGCAAGATACAGTATACTGTATAGGCTAAGCATTAGTTATGACCTTGCCTCCTTTTGCTATTATTGGAATGAAATAATTGTTGAAGATAGCCACGTCTCAAATTATACGGGCAAAGTGAATGTATTATTGCGTACTTCATAGACTTCCATGGTATGTTTCCTGCCAGCCCACCAATCATGAACTATACATCATGAAGCTGTGCATCCTATGTTTTTAAATCTATATTGCATGATAAAAATACCAAGTTGTTACATAATTATTTTTAGCGTGGAGACTGCTTTGCTTCCATACAAAGCTGGCTGAATATAGACATAACCAACACACGAGGGATGCAATAACAGTCCTCCATTTTTCAGCAATTTCTTTCCACACCTATCATCCAGCGATGACCAGCAGACCATAATGGAAAATATAGGTTATCAGATGTGTGTGCTGTCACAGTTGTTGATTCAGTTTCTGTATATCTGGCTTTATTTTTCCTATACTATTGTCATCTTCTTTGTCTCAGTTATTACAAGTAATTTTCCAGTTTAGCTCAGTAATTATACTCTGTGACATTCACATTCTTAGTTATTACTTTTCCCTTCAAACAGCATGCATTAATTTTTTAAGGTACTTGGTACAGTATTTCAATTCCTATTCCAGTCTACTACATAAGTCTTACCTCTTTTCCCAAGAATCATTCCACTTCGTGACTACTTTCATCCAGTTCTGATTTACATATTTTCAGACTGCTTACTGTTCTGTTTTCCTAGTTTTCTCCCAAACTGTCCATATGCTTGACATTGGTTTCCTTCACTAAAAAGTTCACTCATTATTTCCCGTTTATCACAGTCACTACTTACTGCCCCTTTCATACTTTCATTTAACCTATCTACCTAAACCAGTATTCCCTGCCTTTCCTAAATCCATCTACTCTTCCATTAAAATACCTGTCATTGCCATTTAATTAACTATTGTTTTGTATTATATATGCATGGTACAGGCCGTTTCCAAAAAGCGGTAGCCATTTACAGGTAAGAAAAGCTCTTGGAATTGAAAGATGCCTCGGGATGTTTTTTTATTTACTTTTTTGTTAAACTCGTGAAATAATCTACATTGTTTTACTGATAAATGTTATATTAAAGCAAACACACGTATGTTGAAGTCTGCTTAATTAAAATAGACAAATATTTCAGCCAGCATGCTAACCAACCAATTCACTCTTACCTATAACAACTTAATCTTTGTCTGACCTAAATCAGCTTATTAAATTATTTAGTTGCAAACACATATTACATATTTCAGTGGAAAACTAGTGATTTCATTTACTTCTTGGTACTGATGAAAAACTGATGTACTCCTTTTTCTACCCATTAGTGTGACTTACATTTATGGGCACACTGAAATTGGTGAAAAATACAAACCTAACCAACCATTAGCAACACTGATCTAACATTGGTATTTGTAATTTCTGCTATGTACTTTACTGTTGTACAGGGTATTTGGAAACTAAGGCAACCCTATGGTGACATTGCATTTATTATAACATATGTTGGAAATGTCCACCATTTTGCATTTCACACAAATGTACACGACGAATCATGTATGTAAACACCCTCTGCAATGTTTCAGTCAGTATCTTGTCCACACAGGGTTCAATGTTGGCCTGCAGCTGTTGAGTTGTGTGGAACAATTTGTGGCCACATTGTCGGAGGAAGACGTCAATAGGACATGATTTCAACAGGACAACACAACAGTTCATACTTGCAGAGCAACTATGGATTACCTTGAAAGTGTGTTTCCAGACGACTGATTTCAAAACACTTGTGGCCGCCACGATCCCCAGACTTCTTCCTTTGGGGATATCTCAAGGATGCCACATATCCAAATCATCCCCACACAACTCAACAGCTGCAGGCCAACATTCAACGCTGTGTGGACAAGACATCGACCGAAACATTGCAGAGGGTGTTTACAAACATGATTCGTCGCGAATATTTGTGTGAAATGCAAAGTTGTGGACACTTCCAACATTTGTTATAATAAATGTAATGTCCCCATACGGTTGCATTATTTTCCGAACACAATACATATACTCTTCCTATACGTTACATACTTATTTTACCTCAAATATGGGGAAAAGTAGTATAGTACCCAGCAAACTACTGACTCATTATGTTAGCAACCACTGCAGCTGCTGCAAGAGTCTACAGTACTATACACTTAAACTGCGAGTGATATACTTTAAGAAGCACTCCACCAAAAAAAGTCGTTTATTTCATTTTTTTTTTTTTTTAATGCCATGATTGTCATACAAGGATATTGTTGGAATAGAGACAGAAGCTAACTGGCTTACCCTCAAATATGATAACTACATCACCGTGCAGGCTAACATAGATACTTGAGACTTGCAGTTTCAAAAATTTATGAACAAATTACACAGGTAGTCTGAAACTAGCTTGGAAACTTAAGTTATTATCAAAAGTCCAAATATGCACCACGTCGCCACATTACTGCCGCGAAAGTGGTTTATACCTACATTCGTTTACAGAAAAACTTAGTCTTGAAAATTTTTCTAATCAGCCCTGTATTTCTCCTATTTTAATCTAAGGAAAATTTTATTCCTGATTTCTTCACTGTTTATAAATTGAAAAAAAGAAACAGCTATCACATTTATCAATATTTGGGTTTGCACAACGAAAAGGGTGGTCTCTGGTGGCGTTTATCATCCTGTCACATTCCAATACTATTTTACCCCACAACCAGGTGACGAAAGCCTGGCGTGACCAGCAGATTTATTTATGATACGAAAAACAGGAACGTCAGATGCTCACGTTCGTTAATGCAGGCTTTTAGCTTAGTAGGGCCCTTAGCGACCTATCACCTGGCAGTGCAAGCACCTCCATTTAATTATCAAATGAAAACTGTAAGATTATAAAACATTTATCAGTGGAAGAACGTTCAGAAACGTTCATGTTGTTACTCTATATTAAAAGTGGGACTTCTTTTATCTTCCTAAGGAACAGTAGTATGTGAGTATTTTGTATAGCTGTATGACTTTCAAACTCCCTACTGGGGCAAATAAAATCTCACCTAACCTAACCCAGGTCATAGGCGAATTTGATGGATTACATTATTAAGGCATTCATATTATCTATACCTAGACTGATATATGGGAGTCAGTTAACTTAAAGTAAGACACTGGAGAACAGTTTAATGAAATCTTCCTCTAATCTCCCGCTAAGATGATCATTGCCTTTTGATCTTCACTGTCATCCCGCATACCACTCCATTTAACACTATATAGGGACAAGGGCCTTATATTTCTGATGAAAATATGAGTTAAACGCTCGTGAGAAATATCAGTACTGGCATAATCACAACATTTGAAACTGCAGAGAATATTTGTTATTCACATCGCTATGACGAGGTTGATCAGGTTATTACATATGCCAAAAGCCGACATCCGTCACCCCAAAGATACAACCGTAAGACAACGTTTGCATGGTATATAAGAAAAAAAAATTAGATTAGATTCCGTTCGTAGAATCAGTGGTTGTTGTATTTTTTGACGAAAACTCAAATCAGGATTACAACGAAGAGAGAAGTATGTTTGAACCCGCAGAAAAGTCAAGAACGAAGGTCTCTCCATTGTTATTAAGTAAAATGAACAATTCATCTCAGGTATAAGAGAGCGGGTGGCCTCAGTTCACTGGTCTGCAATTATACTACCAGATGCATCATAGAGCTCCCACCATTAGTCAGGGTGTGACATACAACGCTGCAAATCCTGCAAACTTCTCCCACCAACATGTTGGTGGTGCAGAACCAACAGAATAAGTATGTGTCAGGGAAAACAAACCTTACATCACATATTACTGGAAAAATATAAACTCTTATCGCTGCGTATGGACACATGAATGACGATGATTTAAAGAAATGGCACAGTGCCTGATTAAATATGTCGCATTGCTGGTAAGAATAAAGCGCCATGGTCCAAAGTGATTATGGACAGATGTTTTTAGAGTTTCCATTTTACTTCATATCCTCACATGAAGCTAAACTGTCCCCTTAAACCTGAAGAGGCAGACATAACCACATACGAATCAACAGCAACAGACTGAAATGAAACCGAGAAGAATAGAGGTCTCTAAAAATGAGTGTGCTGGTGAGAGAGGTATAAAAAGTATAGGTATTCAGTAATCCAGCGTCGCAACACCACTAAAACACCTACAGTAGACCCACAAACGAGCAAAAATGTAATTGACCATCTCGTAAACTCCATTTAATGGTGATGGCGGCCATCCAGCGTTCACCACCTTGTACTGTCCACATCTCTCCTCCACCATCTCATTCCCCTCCACATGGAATATTCACTTGGCTCCCGGGCTTCATATTTTCGTCCTCTCTCTCTCTCTCTCTCTCTCTCTCACACACACACACACACACACACACACACACACACACACACACACACACACACACACACACACACACACACACACACACACACACACACACACATTATTTTTCTATACCAGTCTCTCCTACATTTTTAATATTGCAAGAATTATATCTATCTAGAAAAAACATGACTGGAGGAAGAAAAGGTACAATAGTTTCCACCAAGACTGGATCATTTACAAGTGTTTTATCTTAAAAGGGTCCAGGCCGGGTAGAAATTCTTGTATCTCCCAAATGACCAAAAACAACTCACGACTTTTTTATTGCAAGATATATAACCATTCTTTCGCGTCTCTCTCTCTCTCTCTCTCTCTCTCTCTCTCTCTCTCTCTCTCTCTCTCTCTCTCTCTCATCATCATCATCATCATGGGAGAGAGAGAGAGAGAGAGAGAATAAAGGAAGAGGGAAAAGAAAGTAAAGTGACCCGCCTGACAGAAAGGACAAGTACAGAGAAACGGCAACTCAGCCATGAAAATTTTATGCAGACGTGGACACAACCCACAATTCCACCCGCCACCCCCCCCCCACTTCATCCCTGACTCTCCGCTAGCCCCATCCCTCCACATCTTGATCCATTCCATCTCATCCATCCTCACCCCCATCCTCCCTGCCTGCCCACCACTCCCTCCCCAATCACCTCTCACCCCGGCTTCACCCTCTCCCATACCCTTCCTCCCCCTCCTTTCCCTCCCAACCCCCTCCATTTCCTTCTATCTCGATGTCCTCTCTATCACATCCCTCCTCCCTCTCACTTCCCACTCCCCTTCCCTTTCCCTAGTTCTTCCTGCATTTCCTCTGTTGTCTAGCAAGTCTCTCTCTCTCTCTCTCTCTCTCTCTCTCTCTCTCTCTCTCTCATGCAAAACAATGTAAAAGCTGAGAACGTGTAAAACTTTTTGCTTCAAAAGAGAGACGAACAAAAAAGAGTAAAAAAAAAAAAGTACCTATCAAGATCCATTTAGTCCAAAGCTCTTCAACACCCACGCGCGTAATATTGGAGTGTATTGTTTCACCTGCCGCGTGCGTTCCTGTGTGTGTGTGTGTGTGTGTGTGTGTGTGTGTGTGTGTGTGTGTGTGTGTGTGTGTGTGTGTGTGTGTGTGTGTGTGTGTGTGCCAGTTATCATGTTATTAATGACGTTGAAATTAATCAGGGGAGAAGCATGGCCTTCTGTTGTCCAATTAATACCTTATGAGAGATTGCCTATTTACATATCTATCGCGTTATATCTATCAGTCTATCTATCTGTCTGTCTTTGCCTGTCTGTCTGTCTATCTGTAATATCCAACCAGTTCTGTCCCTACTAGTAATAACCCCTTTTTTCAAGACGAAGGCGTGTGACAGTGAGAACGAAAGAAAAGAGGTGGACATTGAACGAGGTTGAGGGGCAAGGTGGAGAGTGTAAGTGTGTGTGTGTGTGTGTGAGAGAGAGAGAGAGAGAGAGAGAGAGAGAGAGAGAGAGAGAGAGAGAGAGAGAGAGAGATGGGGGGATCAGCATGACGGAAGGAATGGAAGTGCGGGTGTGAACAAAGGTAGTGGGACTGAACTTTCGTTACACCATTTTCCTGCCCGATATCACAGTTTTTAAAGTTTAAAAGTTGCAGATATTTTCGATATTCACCACATTTTTTTTTTTCACCATTCTGTTTCACCTTAATATTTCGTATCATTTACTAACCATCACAAGCTTTCCTTGTAGTTAGCATTAAATATATATATATATATATATATATATATATATATATATATATATATATATATATATATATATATATATATATATTTCCTGTGGCCCCCATGGGATGCATAGGGCCTCGATGAACTCTCTCCATCAATATTTGTCTCTTGCCATCTCCTTCAGGTCCCACCAACACTCCTCTCCTGCTTCTTTTTTCTTTGTCCTCAACCAGGTTTCTCTCGGCCTACCTCTACCTCTTCTTCCTCTAGCAGTCCACTCTGGCACATCCTGTATTAAACCACCTTCTTTTCTATATATGTGCCCCAGCCACTTCCAGCGAGACAGTCTCACATATTCATTAACTGGTTCCACTCTCGTAATATCCCTTACTCTGTCTTGCCACTTTACCCCAAGAATCCTTCTCAGTATTTTATTCTCAAATCCTTATACTTTCTGATCTGTTGCAATTGTACTGTACCATGACTCATGCCCATAAATTAAAATTGGTCTAACCATGGACCTGTTAATTTTCACTTCAGTATGTACCGAAAGCATATTATTATTCCAAACAGATTTCAACATTCCAACAGTTCGCCAAGCCTGTCTAATCCTCTCCTCAATTTCGTTGTTTAATGATCCATTAGATGATACAATCGTTCCCAGATATTTAAAGTTTTCTACATTCTTCACCACATTATTCCCACTTACACAATCGATTTGGTTCTCCAAGTTCATATTCATAATTTCAGTCTTTCCACAATTTATTACCAATCCCACTTTTTCTCCTTCCTCCACCAGACAATCAAGCACCCTCTGCATCTCGTAAATACTTCCGCAAATCAGTACAATATCATCAGCATAGTCCAAATCCATCAGCTTCTTATTTTCTTTCCAGTTAATTCCTGCACCTGTTCTCCTTACAACCTTTTTCATAACATAATCCATAACCAAAACAAACAACAATGACGAAAGAACTCCTCCTTGAATCACTCCTGACCTAACTTAAAATAGATCACTCAAAGAACCACCGACCATTACCTTACAGAAAGTACCTTCATGCAGGCTTCTAATAATATTTACAAACTTTTTTGGTATACCATAGAATCTCATAATTTTCAACATAGCTCCACGTGAAACACTATCAAACGCCTTTTCAAAATCCACAAAACACATACTAAGTGGCATTTTCATCTCATTAGCTTGTTGCATTAGATGCCTTACAATAAAAATCTGATCATTACAACCTCGACTTTCTAAATCCCGCTTGTTCTTCTCTTATAATTTTACCAATTACTGGCTCTATTCCGTTCAACAAGATTTTGGAAAAGACTTTTGCAACTACAGGTGTCAAAGTTATCCCCCTCCAATTGCCACACACACTTAAATCTCCCTTTTTTTGGTATTTTTATAATCACTCCATTTTTCCACTCTTCTGGAATTCCACCATTATCCCAAGCCACATTAAAAAGTTTCAAAAGCACATTCATCAACTCGTCATTTTCCACCTTAAGCATTTCAGGGAATACTCCATCCTCTCCTGGGGCCTTAAAATTCTTTAACTCCTTAATAGATTTTGCTACCTCTTCCAAAGTTATATCCCCTGTATCTATCTGCAAATCTCTCTCGGCTGGCAAAATGTCCTCTTCAGCTGGGATTGGTCTATTTAGAACAGATTCAAAGTGCTCTTTCCACCTTCCTTTTATATTGTTACGGAACAGAGAAAGATAACGTACACTTTAAGTGAGAATGCTAAAAATCACTACTGTCCCGTAAAGTTCCAGGTTCAAAACAAAAGAGTTAGGTAAAATTACAAGTTAAAGTTTAATGCTCAAACTAACAACAAAACATTCAGGACTCATAAGGATAATGTAATGGCAAAAACAGGTTAAATATATGGTTAACTGCAATAGCCTCTATTAACACGAAATTAACAAGAATAAATTTATCTAAGTCAGCCCTGATAAAATGAGATACCAGATAATACTCAGTGAATGCCAGATAAATAATTACAGATACAAACTACTATCAAAAATGACTGACATAAAGAACCCCACACGAATTACAAAAACTTCACTAGGCCTACAAATTAAACTTATGCTCTACAGTACAAGAAAAAATGCAACAACAGTTATACTCAAATTACACACAGCTGCCAGATGGTTGGAGATTTCTTGAGCACTCACAATAATAATATCTGTACAGGGGAGGACAGAGATGTGAACAAAATGAGGAGCAGATCTAAGTGGCAATGATGCAGAGACTGAGCTCATTATATAGGGGCTGGCAGAGCTTGATACAACTTGTAAGAGGGACGCGCAAATGAAGCCATGGGGACAGAGAGCTGAAAATCCCGCAAAGTATAACAGAGAGAACGACTTACTCTACTATAACGGTAGAAGGGGGGACTGAGGCAGAACACGCTCGTGATCAAACATGCAGCATACTGTGCGTTAAAATTACACAAAGGATGATGAAATCATAGGCTATGTAACACCTCCCCACAAAGAAAAAGAAATTTACAAAGGAAATTTCTTATTACTCTAAAACAATCTGTCTAAAGTCTAGATAAGCAATCTGCAATAACATTTTCTTTCCCCTTGACATGTTGTATGTCTAATGAATACTCCTGAAGAAGTAGACTCCATCTTGTCAATCTCTGATTTTTATCTTTAAACTTACTAAGGAATTTCAGTGGGTTATGATCGGTATAAATGACTATGGGGTCAAAACCAGAACACAAATAAAATGAAAAATGCTGTAAACCCAAAATCAAGGCCAAAAGCTCTTTCTCAATAGTTGAGTAGTTCTTTTGAGGTGGAGTGAACTTCTTACTGTAATAAGATACAGGATGTTCAATACCCTGATCATCCTCTTGCAGCAAAACAGCCCCAGCTCCTGTATCACTTGCATCAACAGCCATCTTAAAAGGCTTAGCAAAATTTGGAGTAGCGAGCACTGGCTGACTTAATAGAATAGCTTTAAGTTTGTTGAAAGAGGATTCACAGTTATCGGTCCAGACAAATTCAACTCCCTTTTTCAGTAGGTCTGTAAGTGGTGATACAAGAATAGAAAAGTTAAGAACAAATCTCCTGTAATAACCTACCATTCCCAAAAATCTTTGTAGCTCTTTCCTACTTTTAGGTCTGGGAAGATCACTTATAACCTGAACCTTAGCTCCTGGTGGTGCAACATGTCCATCACCAATTACATACCCAAGGTACTGAACTTTAGCTTGACCAAACTCACACTTTGATGAATTAGCTACAAGATTAGCATGAACTAAACGGTCAAGAAATTTACTGACATGGCATAGGTGATCTTTCCAGTTGTCACTGAAGATTAATACATCATCAATATAAACAACACACCCTGCCAAACCCTCTGTTACAACATTCATGAGCTTCTGAAATGTGGCTGGTGCATTCTTCATACCATACGGCATTACAGAACATGCAAAAGCCTTTCCTAGTGTTACAAAACATGAGATCTCCCTAGCACGTTCAGTCATAGGTACTTGCCAGTATCCCTTTAACAAATCAAACTTACTTATGTACCTAGCCTTTCCGATCTTGTCTATGCAATCTTCCACACGAGGGAGAGGGTAAGTGTCTGTTTTGGTTATCTGATTAA
The DNA here is from genome assembly GCF_032717465.1 of Coenobita brevimanus. Classification (NCBI taxonomy): domain Eukaryota; kingdom Metazoa; phylum Arthropoda; class Malacostraca; order Decapoda; family Coenobitidae; genus Coenobita; species Coenobita brevimanus. The sequence continues at coordinate 33,769,653 of NC_136986.1, forward strand.
CACGTCTGTAGTCGATGCAAAGCCTCTGTGACCCACCTGGCTTAGGGACTAGAGTGACAGGAGAACTCCACTCGCTCTGACAGGGCTCAATCATCTTGTGGTCCAACAGGTAGCCAAGCTCCTTCTGGATGAGAGGAACTTTCACTGGGTTCACACGGTAAGGAGGCAATTTAATTGGCTTTGCGTCTCCAACATCGACATCATGCATCAACACAGTGGTTCTTCCTGGAGTGGCACGGAACACTTGCGGGTACTCCTGCAGTAATGCCGAAAACTCCTGCCTTTCCTTGGGAGGTAGATGAGAAAGCTTAGTCTGGAGATCATTCATGATATCAGGATTCTTCCCCAAACTATCACTCAGGCTCATACTGCATGGGAGAGCTTCACTTGCAGACTCGGGTGGAACAGCTACAGTGCAGACTGGATTATTTTCGTCCCGCCTGTGATATAACTTTAGCATGTTGATGTGACATAGTTGCTTGCTCTTTCTACAATCTGGTGTGGCGATGACATAGCTGACATCACTGAGTTTCTTCTCCACGAAATAAGGGCCACTAAACTTGGCTTGAAGAGGTTGCCCATGAACTGGTAGCAGAATCAAAACCTGATCTCCTGGCTGAAAGTGGCGTAACCTGGACTTCTTATCATACCAAGTCTTCATCTTCTCCTGAGCAGCTCCTAAATTCTCTCTCGCCAGCTGTAAAGCAGTGGACAGCCGTTCTTTGAAATTCATCACATACTCCAGCAGGTTGACGTCATCTTCCTCCGACAGCCAGCATTCCTTGAGTAGCTTAAGGGGTCCTCTTACTTCATGGCCAAACAGTAGTTCAAAAGGTGAGAAGCCCAGTGATTCATTTGGAGATTCTCTTGCAGCAAACACAACGAATGGAAGACCTTTATCCCAGTCTTTCTGATGTTCCAAACAGTATTTCTTGAGCATCGATTTGAGTGTTTGATGATATCTCTCCAACGCTCCTTGGGTCTGGGGATGGTAAGCTGAAGACGTGATCTGGGTGATGCCCAACTCTTTCAGAGACTGTTTGAAAACGTTTGACATGAAATTACTTCCCCGGTCTGACTGTACCTCCTTGGGCAGACCAAACTTTGTGAAGAACCCTAGCATTTCCTTAACCACGTTCTTTGCTGAGATATTTCTAAGTGGAATGGCTTCAGGATAACGAGTAGCCATATCAATCATGGTCAACACATAAGAAAATCCTGAAGAAGTCTTAGGAAGAGGGCCCACAATATCCACCAACACACGGGTGAAAGGCGCCTCAAAAGGAGGAATGGGAACTAGAGGTGCAACCTTTTCGGTCTGATTACACTTCCCCACAACTTGACAGGTGTGACAAGACTTACAATACCAGGAAACATCCCTGAAGATACCTGGCCAGTAGAAGTGTTTCAAAATGCGTGCCACAGTCTTCCTCACTCCAAGGTGTCCTGCCAAACTGGAATCATGAGCCACTCGAATGATATCCTGCCTACAAACACGAGGGATGACAACTTGATGTACAACCTCCCATTCACAATCGGCTGATGCTGTTGGGGGTCTCCACTTCCTCATAAGTACTCCTGACTTTACATAATAACAAGTAGAAGCACCAGCTGACTCTTCCTCACTGCAAGCAGAGTTAGCTAGACCTTTCAACTCAGGGTCAGCAACCTGCAACTCAACCAACTCTTGACGAGACAAATTATCAACACTACGGGGTACTGCCTCATCTGGTGAGTGGTCCAAATTAGCAAGAAAAGTGTCAGCTAGGATAACATCATCATCATCATTATCCTCTAAATCACCAGTAACTTTAGACTTAGCCCTAGTGACAGCACATGCAGGGAACACATCAGGGACATCACAATCCCGGGACGCAGCCACTGGCTCACTAGACAACTGAGGAGCTGGACACACTTGACTTCCACCAATATCATTTCCAAGTAAGAAAGTTACACCTGACATTGGGAGTGTCTCAACCAACCCAACCATAACAGAACCATTAACAAAACCAGAGTCTAAATTCACTCTGCACAGAGGAACAGAGAAGTAATTATTCCCTACACCTTGTAAGATTACAGTTTCATCAGAGGAATTAAAATTAGAGCCTAGAACACTGGTCAGCATAAGGGATTGGCAAGCACCTGTATCACGATATATTTTAACTGATTTCCTGTCATTACTGTCCAGAGGACTGACAAAACCATCAGACAGGAAATTAGCACATGAACTCTTGAGAGTGTCACCCACGTTACTGCTCAAAAGAGGAGCTCCATCATGAGAATTTAAGTTACCCCTCAAAGCAGGTTCAGTTAACTCAGTTAAAGAATTCTGGGAACTCTCAAGAGTGGACACTAGACCAATTGACTGAATATTTAAAGACTCCTTTTTGTTCACATCACGCTGTCTCCTGAAACATCTCTCCGTAGTATGACCAAGCTTACTACAATAAGTACATTTACTTTTCTGAAATCTAGAGGTGAAGCTGGTATTTACTTCCTGAGAAACATCATCCTTATTCTCTTTCCTGTTACCTGTACTCTGAGTAGAGGCAACGTACTTACTCTCAGCTTTCCCTTTCTCTCTAGAATATCTCTTGTGAGTGAGAACATACTCATCAGCTAAAACTGCAGCATCAGACAAATTATCTATTCTTTTCTCATCAAGATATAGGCTTACATCTTTACTAATACACCTTTTGAAATCCTCCAGCAAAATCATCTGCTTAAATTTACCAAAATCAGAATCCACATTCTTAGAATTTAACCACTGCTCTAACAGATCTTCTTTGATTTTTGCATACTCAACATGGGATTGCTTATCTTGCTTATAAGTTGTCCTAAATTTTACTCTATAAGCTTCAGGAACAAGCTCATAGGCCTTAAGAATCAAGCTCTTAACTACATCATAATTATCAGACTGATCCTGAGGCAAAGATGCATAAGTTACTTGAGCTTTACCGGTGAGAACAGTTTGAAGGAGTACTGGCCAATACTCCTTAGGCCAATTAAAACCTGTAGCTACCCTCTCAAACAACTGAAAATACTTTGTTAAATCAGATTCATTAAAAGGAGGGACAAGTTTAACATTTTTAGCCACATCAAATTCATCAGAGCTAGATGATCCAGTTCCACCTTGTTTCATGCGATACTCATGGTCTGCCTGAATCCTAGCAATTTCAACTTGTGCCTCAGCCTCCTTAGCTTTTGCCTGAAATTCAGCTTCCTTAGCCTGTGCTTGAAATTCAGCTTCCTTCACACGAGACTCCGCCTCCTTAGCCTTAGCCTCCTGCAGGGCTAGCTGTAACTTAGCTAATTCAATCTGCGTTTGCTCATTTGGATGAGTTACATTAAACAAGCTTTTATTAATCATGCCAACAATTTGATCTTTAGAATGATGAGAGTGAACTGCAATTCCCAATTGTTGAGCAACAAGCTTAAGTTCATTCTTTGTTCTGTTTTCTATATCACACACTGTTTGCACATTTGACAAAAAATCTTTGGCTTCATCAAGTGTAGAAAGAGTAGCCATCATGAATATATCACAGTCACAAAATATCAAACAATATCCTTATGATAATATCCTGAATATCCTGATATGAGGTCGCCAAATTTATGTTACGGAACAGAGAAAGATAACGTACACTTTAAGTGAGAATGCTAAAAATCACTACTGTCCCGTAAAGTTCCAGGTTCAAAACAAAAGAGTTAGGTAAAATTACAAGTTAAAGTTTAATGCTCAAACTAACAACAAAACATTCAGGACTCATAAGGATAATGTAATGGCAAATAAACAGGTTAAATATATGGTTAACTGCAATAGCCTCTATTAACACGAAATTAGCAAGAATAAATTTATCTAAGTCAGCCCTGATAAAATGAGATACCAGATAATACTCAGTGAATGCCAGATAAATAATTACAGATACAAACTATTATCAAAAATGACTGACATAAAGAACCCCACACGAATTACAAAAACTTCACTAGGCCTACAAATTAAACTTATGCTATACAGTACAAGAAAAAATGCAACAACAGTTATACTCAAATTACACACAGCTGCCAGATGGTTGGAGATTTCTTGAGCACTCACAATAATAATATCTGTACAGGGGAGGACAGAGATGTGAACAAAATGAGGAGCAGATCTAAGTGGCAATGATGCAGAGACTGAGCTCATTATATAGGGGCTGGCAGAGCTTGATACAACTTGTAAGAGGGACGCGCAAATGAAGCCATGGGGACAGAGAGCTGAAAATCCCGCAAAGTATAACAGAGAGAACGACTTACTCTACTATAACGGTAGAAGGGGGGACTGAGGCAGAACACGCTCGTGATCAAACATGCAGCATACTGTGCGTTAAAATTACACAAAGGATGATGAAATCATAGGCTATGTAACACCTCCCCACAAAGAAAAAGAAATTTACAAAGGAAATTTCTTATTACTCTAAAACAATCTGTCTAAAGTCTAGATAAGCAATCTGCAATAACATTTTCTTTCCCCTTGACATGTTGTATGTCTAATGAATACTCCTGAAGAAGTAGACTCCATCTTGTCAATCTCTGATTTTTATCTTTAAACTTACTAAGGAATTTCAGTGGGTTATGATCGGTATAAATGACTATGGGGTCAAAACCAGAACACAAATAAAATGAAAAATGCTGTAAACCCAAAATCAAGGCCAAAAGCTCTTTCTCAATAGTTGAGTAGTTCTTTTGAGGTGGAGTGAACTTCTTACTGTAATAAGATACAGGATGTTCAATACCCTGATCATCCTCTTGCAGCAAAACAGCCCCAGCTCCTGTATCACTTGCATCAACAGCCATCTTAAAAGGCTTAGCAAAATTTGGAGTAGCGAGCACTGGCTGACTTAATAGAATAGCTTTAAGTTTGTTGAAAGAGGATTCACAGTTATCGGTCCAGACAAATTCAACTCCCTTTTTCAGTAGGTCTGTAAGTGGTGATACAAGAATAGAAAAGTTAAGAACAAATCTCCTGTAATAACCTACCATTCCCAAAAATCTTTGTAGCTCTTTCCTACTTTTAGGTCTGGGAAGATCACTTATAACCTGACCTTAGCTCCTGGTGGTGCAACATGTCCATCACCAATTACATACCCAAGGTACTGAACTTTAGCTTGACCAAACTCACACTTTGATAAATTAGCTACAAGATTAGCATGAACTAAACGGTCAAGAAATTTACTGACATGGCATAGGTGATCTTTCCAGTTGTCACTGAAGATTAATACATCATCAATATAAACAACACACCCTGCCAAACCCTCTGTTACAACATTCATGAGCTTCTGAAATGTGGCTGGTGCATTCTTCATACCATACGGCATTACAGAACATGCAAAAGCCTTTCCTAGTGTTACAAAACATGAGATCTCCCTAGCACGTTCAGTCATAGGTACTTGCCAGTATCCCTTTAACAAATCAAACTTACTTATGTACCTAGCCTTTCCGATCTTGTCTATGCAATCTTCCACACGAGGGAGAGGGTAAGTGTCTGTTTTGGTTATCTGATTAACACGTCTGTAGTCGATGCAAAGCCTCTGTGACCCACCTGGCTTAGGGACTAGAGTGACAGGAGAACTCCACTCGCTCTGACAGGGCTCAATCATCTTGTGGTCCAACAGGTAGCCAAGCTCCTTCTGGATGAGAGGAACTTTCACTGGGTTCACACGGTAAGGAGGCAATTTAATTGGCTTTGCGTCTCCAACATCGACATCATGCATCAACACAGTGGTTCTTCCTGGAGTGGCACGGAACACTTGCGGGTACTCCTGCAGTAATGCCGAAAACTCCTGCCTTTCCTTGGGAGGTAGATGAGAAAGCTTAGTCTGGAGATCATTCATGATATCAGGATTCTTCCCCAAACTATCACTCAGGCTCATACTGCATGGGAGAGCTTCACTTGCAGACTCGGGTGGAACAGCTACAGTGCAGACTGGATTATTTTCGTCCCGCCTGTGATATAACTTTAGCATGTTGATGTGACATAGTTGCTTGCTCTTTCTACAATCTGGTGTGGCGATGACATAGCTGACATCACTGAGTTTCTTCTCCACGAAATAAGGGCCACTAAACTTGGCTTGAAGAGGTTGCCCATGAACTGGTAGCAGAATCAAAACCTGATCTCCTGGCTGAAAGTGGCGTAACCTGGACTTCTTATCATACCAAGTCTTCATCTTCTCCTGAGCAGCTCCTAAATTCTCTCTCGCCAGCTGTAAAGCAGTGGACAGCCGTTCTTTGAAATTCATCACATACTCCAGCAGGTTGACGTCATCTTCCTCCGACAGCCAGCATTCCTTGAGTAGCTTAAGGGGTCCTCTTACTTCATGGCCAAACAGTAGTTCAAAAGGTGAGAAGCCCAGTGATTCATTTGGAGATTCTCTTGCAGCAAACACAACGAATGGAAGACCTTTATCCCAGTCTTTCTGATGTTCCAAACAGTATTTCTTGAGCATCGATTTGAGTGTTTGATGATATCTCTCCAACGCTCCTTGGGTCTGGGGATGGTAAGCTGAAGACGTGATCTGGGTGATGCCCAACTCTTTCAGAGACTGTTTGAAAACGTTTGACATGAAATTACTTCCCCGGTCTGACTGTACCTCCTTGGGCAGACCAAACTTTGTGAAGAACCCTAGCATTTCCTTAACCACGTTCTTTGCTGAGATATTTCTAAGTGGAATGGCTTCAGGATAACGAGTAGCCATATCAATCATGGTCAACACATAAGAAAATCCTGAAGAAGTCTTAGGAAGAGGGCCCACAATATCCACCAACACACGGGTGAAAGGCGCCTCAAAAGGAGGAATGGGAACTAGAGGTGCAACCTTTTCGGTCTGATTACACTTCCCCACAACTTGACAGGTGTGACAAGACTTACAATACCAGGAAACATCCCTGAAGATACCTGGCCAGTAGAAGTGTTTCAAAATGCGTGCCACAGTCTTCCTCACTCCAAGGTGTCCTGCCAAACTGGAATCATGAGCCACTCGAATGATATCCTGCCTACAAACACGAGGGATGACAACTTGATGTACAACCTCCCATTCACAGTCGGCTGATGCTGTTGGGGGTCTCCACTTCCTCATAAGTACTCCTGACTTTACATAATAACAAGTAGAAGCACCAGCTGACTCTTCCTCACTGCAAGCAGAGTTAGCTAGACCTTTCAACTCAGGGTCAGCAACCTGCAACTCAACCAACTCTTGACGAGACAAATTATCAACACTACGGGGTACTGCCTCATCTGGTGAGTGGTCCAAATTAGCAAGAAAAGTGTCAGCTAGGATAACATCATCATCATCATTATCCTCTAAATCACCAGTAACTTTAGACTTAGCCCTAGTGACAGCACATGCAGGGAACACATCAGGGACATCACAATCCTGGGACGCAGCCACTGGCTCACTAGACAACTGAGGAGCTGGACACACTTGACTTCCACCAATATCATTTCCAAGTAAGAAAGTTACACCTGACATTGGGAGTGTCTCAACCAACCCAACCATAACAGAACCATTAACAAAACCAGAGTCTAAATTCACTCTGCACAGAGGAACAGAGAAGTAATTATTCCCTACACCTTGTAAGATTACAGTTTCATCAGAGGAATTAAAATTAGAGCCTAGAACACTGGTCAGCATAAGGGATTGGCAAGCACCTGTATCACGATATATTTTAACTGATTTCCTGTCATTACTGTCCAGAGGACTGACAAAACCATCAGACAGGAAATTAGCACATGAACTCTTGAGAGTGTCACCCACGTTACTGCTCAAAAGAGGAGCTCCATCATGAGAATTTAAGTTACCCCTCAAAGCAGGTTCAGTTAACTCAGTTAAAGAATTCTGGGAACTCTCAAGAGTGGACACTAGACCAATTGACTGAATATTTAAAGACTCCTTTTTGTTCACATCACGCTGTCTCCTGAAACATCTCTCCGTAGTATGACCAAGCTTACTACAATAAGTACATTTACTTTTCTGAAATCTAGAGGTGAAGCTGGTATTTACTTCCTGAGAAACATCATCCTTATTCTCTTTCCTGTTACCTGTACTCTGAGTAGAGGCAACGTACTTACTCTCAGCTTTCCCTTTCTCTCTAGAATATCTCTTGTGAGTGAGAACATACTCATCAGCTAAAACTGCAGCATCAGACAAATTATCTATTCTTTTCTCATCAAGATATAGGCTTACATCTTTACTAATACACCTTTTGAAATCCTCCAGCAAAATCATCTGCTTAAATTTACCAAAATCAGAATCCACATTCTTAGAATTTAACCACTGCTCTAACAGATCTTCTTTGATTTTTGCATACTCAACATGGGATTGCTTATCTTGCTTATAAGTTGTCCTAAATTTTACTCTATAAGCTTCAGGAACAAGCTCATAGGCCTTAAGAATCAAGCTCTTAACTACATCATAATTATCAGACTGATCCTGAGGCAAAGATGCATAAGTTACTTGAGCTTTACCGGTGAGAACAGTTTGAAGGAGTACTGGCCAATACTCCTTAGGCCAATTAAAACCTGTAGCTACCCTCTCAAACAACTGAAAATACTTTGTTAAATCAGATTCATTAAAAGGAGGGACAAGTTTAACATTTTTAGCCACATCAAATTCATCAGAGCTAGATGATCCAGTTCCACCTTGTTTCATGCGATACTCATGGTCTGCCTGAATCCTAGCAATTTCAACTTGTGCCTCAGCCTCCTTAGCTTTTGCCTGAAATTCAGCTTCCTTAGCCTGTGCTTGAAATTCAGCTTCCTTCACACGAGACTCCGCCTCCTTAGCCTTAGCCTCCTGCAGGGCTAGCTGTAACTTAGCTAATTCAATCTGCGTTTGCTCATTTGGATGAGTTACATTAAACAAGCTTTCATTAATCATGCCAACAATTTGATCTTTAGAATGATGAGAGTGAACTGCAATTCCCAATTGTTGAGCAACAAGCTTAAGTTCATTCTTTGTTCTGTTTTCTATATCACACACTGTTTGCACATTTGACAAAAAATCTTTGGCTTCATCAAGTGTAGAAAGAGTAGCCATCATGAATATATCACAGTCACAAAATATCAAACAATATCCTTATGATAATATCCTGAATATCCTGATATGAGGTCGCCAAATTTATGTTACGGAACAGAGAAAGATAACGTACACTTTAAGTGAGAATGCTAAAAATCACTACTGTCCCGTAAAGTTCCAGGTTCAAAACAAAAGAGTTAGGTAAAATTACAAGTTAAAGTTTAATGCTCAAACTAACAACAAAACATTCAGGACTCATAAGGATAATGTAATGGCAAATAAACAGGTTAAATATATGGTTAACTGCAATAGCCTCTATTAACACGAAATTAGCAAGAATAAATTTATCTAAGTCAGCCCTGATAAAATGAGATACCAGATAATACTCAGTGAATGCCAGATAAATAATTACAGATACAAACTATTATCAAAAATGACTGACATAAAGAACCCTACACGAATTACAAAAACTTCACTAGGCCTACAAATTAAACTTATGCTATACAGTACAAGAAAAAATGCAACAACAGTTATACTCAAATTACACACAGCTGCCAGATGGTTGGAGATTTCTTGAGCACTCACAATAATAATATCTGTACAGGGGAGGACAGAGATGTGAACAAAATGAGGAGCAGATCTAAGTGGCAATGATGCAGAGACTGAGCTCATTATATAGGGGCTGGCAGAGCTTGATACAACTTGTAAGAGGGACGCGCAAATGAAGCCATGGGGACAGAGAGCTGAAAATCCCGCAAAGTATAACAGAGAGAACGACTTACTCTACTATAACGGTAGAAGGGGGGGACTGAGGCAGAACACGCTCGTGATCAAACATGCAGCATACTGTGCGTTAAAATTACACAAAGGATGATGAAATCTTAGGCTATGTAACACCTCCCCACAAAGAAAAAGAAATTTACAAAGGAAATTTCTTATTACTCTAAAACAATCTGTCTAAAGTCTAGATAAGCAATCTGCAATAACATTTTCTTTCCCCTTGACATGTTGTATGTCTAATGAATACTCCTGAAGAAGTAGACTCCATCTTGTCAATCTCTGATTTTTATCTTTAAACTTACTAAGGAATTTCAGTGGGTTATGATCGGTATAAATGACTATGGGGTCAAAACCAGAACACAAATAAAATGAAAAATGCTGTAAACCCAAAATCAAGGCCAAAAGCTCTTTCTCAATAGTTGAGTAGTTCTTTTGAGGTGGAGTGAACTTCTTACTGTAATAAGATACAGGATGTTCAATACCCTGATCATCCTCTTGCAGCAAAACAGCCCCAGCTCCTGTATCACTTGCATCAACAGCCATCTTAAAAGGCTTAGCAAAATTTGGAGTAGCGAGCACTGGCTGACTTAATAGAATAGCTTTAAGTTTGTTGAAAGAGGATTCACAGTTATCGGTCCAGACAAATTCAACTCCCTTTTTCAGTAGGTCTGTAAGTGGTGATACAAGAATAGAAAAGTTAAGAACAAATCTCCTGTAATAACCTACCATTCCCAAAAATCTTTGTAGCTCTTTCCTACTTTTAGGTCTGGGAAGATCACTTATAACCTGAACCTTAGCTCCTGGTGGTGCAACATGTCCATCACCAATTACATACCCAAGGTACTGAACTTTAGCTTGACCAAACTCACACTTTGATAAATTAGCTACAAGATTAGCATGAACTAAACGGTCAAGAAATTTACTGACATGGCATAGGTGATCTTTCCAGTTGTCACTGAAGATTAATACATCATCAATATAAACAACACACCCTGCCAAACCCTCTGTTACAACATTCATGAGCTTCTGAAATGTGGCTGGTGCATTCTTCATACCATACGGCATTACAGAACATGCAAAAGCCTTTCCTAGTGTTACAAAACATGAGATCTCCCTAGCACGTTCAGTCATAGGTACTTGCCAGTATCCCTTTAACAAATCAAACTTACTTATGTACCTAGCCTTTCCGATCTTGTCTATGCAATCTTCCACACGAGGGAGAGGGTAAGTGTCTGTTTTGGTTATCTGATTAACACGTCTGTAGTCAATGCAAAGCCTCTGTGACCCACCTGGCTTAGGGACTAGAGTGACAGGAGAACTCCACTCGCTCTGACAGGGCTCAATCAACTTGTGGTCCAACAGGTAGCCAAGCTCCTTCTGGATGAGAGGAACTTTCACTGGGTTCACACGGTAAGGAGGCAATTTAATTGGCTTTGCGTCTCCAACATCGACATCATGCATCAACACAGTGGTTCTTCCTGGTGTGGCACGGAACACTTGCGGGTACTCCTGCAGTAATGCCGAAAACTCCTGCCTTTCCTTGGGAGGTAGATGAGAAAGCTTAGTCTGGAGATCATTCATGATATCAGGATTCTTCCCCAAACTATCACTCAGGCTCATGCTGCATGGGAGAACTTCACTTGCAGACTCGGGTGGAACAGCTACAGTGCAGACTGGATTATTTTCGTCCCGCCTGTGATATAACTTTAGCATGTTGATGTGACATAGTTGCTTGCTCTTTCTACGATCTGGTGTGGCGATGACATAGCTGACATCACTGAGTTTCTTCTCCACGAAATAAGGGCCACTAAACTTGGCTTGAAGAGGTTGCCCATGAACTGGTAGCAGAATCAAAACCTGATCTCCTGGCTGAAAGTGGCGTAACCTGGACTTCTTATCATACCAAGTCTTCATCTTCTCCTGAGCAGCTCCTAAATTCTCTCTCGCCAGCTGTAAAGCAGTGGACAGCCGTTCTTTGAAATTCATCACATACTCCAGCAGGTTGACGTCATCTTCCTCCGACAGCCAGCATTCCTTGAGTAGCTTAAGGGGTCCTCTTACTTCATGGCCAAACAGTAGTTCAAAAGGCGAGAAGCCCAGTGATTCATTTGGAGATTCTCTTGCAGCAAACACAACGAATGGAAGACCTTTATCCCAGTCTTTCTGATGTTCCAAACAGTATTTCTTGAGCATCGATTTGAGTGTTTGATGATATCTCTCCAACGCTCCTTGGGTCTGGGGATGGTAAGCTGAAGACGTGATCTGGGTGATGCCCAACTCTTTCAGAGACTGTTTGAAAACGTTTGACATGAAATTACTTCCCGGTCTGACTGTACCTCCTTGGGCAGACCAAACTTTGTGAAGAACCCTAGCATTTCCTTAACCACGTTCTTTGCTGAGATATTTCTAAGTGGAATGGCTTCAGGATAACGAGTAGCCATATCAATCATGGTCAACACATAAGAAAATCCTGAAGAAGTCTTAGGAAGAGGGCCCACAATATCCACCAACACACGGGTGAAAGGCGCCTCAAAAGGAGGAATGGGAACTAGAGGTGCAACCTTTTCGGTCTGATTACACTTCCCCACAACTTGACAGGTGTGACAAGACTTACAATACCAGGAAACATCCCTGAAGATACCTGGCCAGTAGAAGTGTTTCAAAATGCGTGCCACAGTCTTCCTCACTCCAAGGTGTCCTGCCAAACTGGAATCATGAGCCACTCTAATGATATCCTGCCTACAAACACGAGGGATGACAACTTGATGTACAACCTCCCATTCACAGTCGGCTGATGCTGTTGGGGGTCTCCACTTCCTCATAAGTACTCCTGACTTTACATAATAACAAGTAGAAGCACCAGCTGACTCTTCCTCACTGCAAGCAGAGTTAGCTAGACCTTTCAACTCAGGGTCAGCAACCTGCAACTCAACCAACTCTTGACGAGACAAATTATCAACACTACGGGGTACTGCCTCATCTGGTGAGTGGTCCAAATTAGCAAGAAAAGTGTCAGCTAGGATAACATCATCATCATCATTATCCTCTAAATCACCAGTAACTTTAGACTTAGCCCTAGTGACAGCACATGCAGGGAACACATCAGGGACATCACAATCCTGGGACGCAGCCACTGGCTCACTAGACAACTGAGGAGCTGGACACACTTGACTTCCACCAATATCATTTCCAAGTAAGAAAGTTACACCTGACATTGGGAGTGTCTCAACCAACCCAACCATAACAGAACCATTAACAAAACCAGACTCTAAATTCACTCTGCACAGAGGAACAGAGAAGTAATTATTCCCTACACCTTGTAAGATTACAGTTTCATCAGAGGAATTAAAATTAGAGCCTAGAACACTGGTCAGCATAAGGGATTGGCAAGCACCTGTATCACGATATATTTTAACTGATTTCCTGTCATTACTGTCCAGAGGACTGACAAAACCATCAGACAGGAAATTAGCACATGAACTCTTGAGAGTGTCACCCACGTTACTGCTCAAAAGAGGAGCTCCATCATGAGAATTTAAGTTACCCCTCAAAGCAGGTTCAGTTAACTCAGTTAAAGAATTCTGGGAACTCTCAAGAGTGGACACTAGACCAATTGACTGAATATTTAAAGACTCCTTTTTGTTCACATCACGCTGTCTCCTGAAACATCTCTCCGTAGTATGACCAAGCTTACTACAATAAGTACATTTACTTTTCTGAAATCTAGAGGTGAAGCTGGTATTTACTTCCTGAGAAACATCATCCTTATTCTCTTTCCTGTTACCTGTACTCTGAGTAGAGGCAACGTACTTACTCTCAGCTTTCCCTTTCTCTCCAGAATATCTCTTGTGAGTGAGAACATACTCATCAGCTAAAACTGCAGCATCAGACAAATTATCTATTCTTTTCTCATCAAGATATAGGCTTACATCTTTACTAATACACCTTTTGAAATCCTCCAGCAAAATCATCTGCTTAAATTTACCAAAATCAGAATCCACATTCTTAGAATTTAACCACTGCTCTAACAGATCTTCTTTCATTTTTGCATACTCAACATGGGATTGCTTATCTTGCTTATAAGTTGTCCTAAATTTTACTCTATAGGCTTCAGGAACAAGCTCATAGGCCTTAAGAATCAAGCTCTTAACTACATCATAATTATCAGACTGATCCTGAGGCAAAGATGCATAAGTTACTTGAGCTTTACCGGTGAGAACAGTTTGAAGGAGTACTGGCCAATACTCCTTAGGCCAATTAAAACCTGTAGCTACCCTCTCAAACAACTGAAAATACTTTGTTAAATCAGATTCATTAAAAGGAGGGACAAGTTTAACATTTTTAGCCACATCAAATTCATCAGAGCTAGATGATCCAGTTCCACCTTGTTTCATGCGATACTCATGGTCTGCCTGAATCCTAGCAATTTCAACTTGTGCCTCAGCCTCCTTAGCTTTTGCCTGAAATTCAGCTTCCTTAGCCTGTGCTTGAAATTCAGCTTCCTTCACACGAGACTCCGCCTCCTTAGCCTTAGCCTCCTGCAGGGCTAGCTGTAACTTAGCTAATTCAATCTGCGTTTGCTCATTTGGATGAGTTACATTAAACAAGCTTTCATTAATCATGTCAACAATTTGATCTTTAGAATGATGAGAGTGAACAGCAATTCCCAATTGTTGAGCAACAAGCTTAAGTTCATTCTTTGTTCTGTTTTCTATATCACACACTGTTTGCACATTTGACAAAAAATCTTTGGCTTCATCAAGTGTAGAAATAGTAGCCATCATGAATATATCACAGTCACAAAATATCAAACAATATCCTTATGATAATATCCTGAATATCCTGATATGAGGTCGCCAAATTTATGTTACGGAACAGAGAAAGATAACGTACACTTTAAGTGAGAATGCTAAAAATCACTACTGTCCCGTAAAGTTCCAGGTTCAAAACAAAAGAGTTAGGTAAAATTACAAGTTAAAGTTTAATGCTCAAACTAACAACAAAACATTCAGGACTCATAAGGATAATGTAATGGCAAATAAACAGGTTAAATATATGGTTAACTGCAATAGCCTCTATTAACACGAAATTAGCAAGAATAAATTTATCTAAGTCAGCCCTGATAAAATGAGATACCAGATAATACTCAGTGAATGCCAGATAAATTATTACAGATACAAACTATTATCAAAAATGACTGACATAAAGAACCCTACACGAATTACAAAAACTTCACTAGGCCTACAAATTAAACTTATGCTATACAGTACAAGAAAAAATACAACAGTTATACTCAAATTACACACAGCTGCCAGATGTTTGGAGATTTCTTGAGCACTCACAATAATAATATCTGTACAGGGGAGGACAGAGATGTGAACAAAATGAGGAGCAGATCTAAGTGGCAATGATGCAGAGACTGAGCTCATTATATAGGGGCTGGCAGAGCTTGATACAACTTGTAAGAGGGACGCGCAAATGAAGCCATGGGGACAGAGAGCTGAAAATCCCGCAAAGTATAACAGAGAGAACGACTTACTCTACTATAACGGTAGAAGGGGGGGACTGAGGCAGAACACGCTCGTGATCAAACATGCAGCAACTGTGCGTTAAAATTACACAAAGGATGATGAAATCATAGGCTATGTAACACCTCCCCACAAAGAAAAAGAAATTTACAAAGGAAATTTCTTATTACTCTAAAACAATCTGTCTAAAGTCTAGATAAGCAATCTGCAATAACATTTTCTTTCCCCTTGACATGTTGTATGTCTAATGAATACTCCTGAAGAAGTAGACTCCATCTTGTCAATCTCTGATTTTTATCTTTAAACTTACTAAGGAATTTCAGTGGGTTATGATCGGTATAAATGACTATGGGGTCAAAACCAGAACACAAATAAAATGAAAAATGCTGTAAACCCAAAATCAAGGCCAAAAGCTCTTTCTCAATAGTTGAGTAGTTCTTTTGAGGTGGAGTGAACTTCTTACTGTAATAAGATACAGGATGTTCAATACCCTGATCATCCTCTTGCAGCAAAACAGCCCCAGCTCCTGTATCACTTGCATCAACAGCCATCTTAAAAGGCTTAGCAAAATTTGGAGTAGCGAGCACTGGCTGACTTAATAGAATAGCTTTAAGTTTGTTGAAAGAGGATTCACAGTTATCGGTCCAGACAAATTCAACTCCCTTTTTCAGTAGGTCTGTAAGTGGTGATACAAGAATAGAAAAGTTAAGAACAAATCTCCTGTAATAACCTACCATTCCCAAAAATCTTTGTAGCTCTTTCCTACTTTTAGGTCTGGGAAGATCACTTATAACCTGAACCTTAGCTCCTGGTGGTGCAACATGTCCATCACCAATTACATACCCAAGGTACTGAACTTTAGCTTGACCAAACTCACACTTTGATAAATTAGCTACAAGATTAGCATGAACTAAACGGTCAAGAAATTTACTGACATGGCATAGGTGATCTTTCCAGTTGTCACTGAAGATTAATACATCATCAATATAAACAACACACCCTGCCAAACCCTCTGTTACAACATTCATGAGCTTCTGAAATGTGGCTGGTGCATTCTTCATACCATACGGCATTACAGAACATGCAAAAGCCTTTCCTAGTGTTACAAAACATGAGATCTCCCTAGCACGTTCAGTCATAGGTACTTGCCAGTATCCCTTTAACAAATCAAACTTACTTATGTACCTAGCCTTTCCGATCTTGTCTATGCAATCTTCCACACGAGGGAGAGGGTAAGTGTCTGTTTTAGTTATCTGATTAACACGTCTGTAGTCGATGCAAAGCCTCTGTGACCCACCTGGCTTAGGGACTAGAGTGACAGGAGAACTCCACTCGCTCTGACAGGGCTCAATCAACTTGTGGTCCAACAGGTAGCCAAGCTCCTTCTGGATGAGAGGAACTTTCACTGGGTTCACACGGTAAGGAGGCAATTTAATTGGCTTTGCGTCTCCAACATCGACATCATGCATCAACATAGTGGTTCTTCCTGGTGTGGCACGGAACACTTGCGGGTACTCCTGCAGTAATGCCGAAAACTCCTGCCTTTCCTTGGGAGGTAGATGAGAAAGCTTAGTCTGGAGATCATTCATGATATCAGGATTCTTCCCCAAACTATCACTCAGGCTCATGCTGCATGGGAGAACTTCACTTGCAGACTCGGGTGGAACAGCTACAGTGCAGACTGGATTATTTTCGTCCCGCCTGTGATATAACTTTAGCATGTTGATGTGACATAGTTGCTTGCTCTTTCTACGATCTGGTGTGGCGATGACATAGCTGACATCACTGAGTTTCTTCTCCACGAAATAAGGGCCACTAAACTTGGCTTGAAGAGGTTGCCCATGAACTGGTAGCAGAATCAAAACCTGATCTCCTGGCTGAAAGTGGCGTAACCTGGACTTCTTGTCATACCAAGTCTTCATCTTCTCCTGAGCAGCTCCTAAATTCTCTCTCGCCAGCTGTAAAGCAGTGGACAGCCGTTCTTTGAACTTCATCACATACTCCAGCAGGTTGACGTCATCTTCCTCCGACAGCCAGCATTCCTTGAGTAGCTTAAGGGGTCCTCTTACTTCATGGCCAAACAGTAGTTCAAAAGGCGAGAAGCCCAGTGATTCATTTGGAGATTCTCTTGCAGCAAACACAACGAATGGAAGACCTTTATCCCAGTCTTTCTGATGTTCCAAACAGTATTTCTTGAGCATCGATTTGAGTGTTTGATGATATCTCTCCAACGCTCCTTGGGTCTGGGGATGGTAAGCTGAAGACGTGATCTGGGTGATGCCCAACTCTTTCAGAGACTGTTTGAAAACGTTTGACATGAAATTACTTCCCCGGTCTGACTGTACCTCCTTGGGCAGACCAAACTTTGTGAAGAACCCTAGCATTTCCTTAACCACGTTCTTTGCTGAGATATTTCTAAGTGGAATGGCTTCAGGATAACGAGTAGCCATATCAATCATGGTCAACACATAAGAAAATCCTGAAGAAGTCTTAGGAAGAGGGCCCACAATATCCACCAACACACGGGTGAAAGGCGCCTCAAAAGGAGGAATGGGAACTAGAGGTGCAACCTTTTCGGTCTGATTACACTTCCCCACAACTTGACAGGTGTGACAAGACTTACAATACCAGGAAACATCCCTGAAGATACCTGGCCAGTAGAAGTGTTTCAAAATGCGTGCCACAGTCTTCCTCACTCCAAGGTGTCCTGCCAAACTGGAATCATGAGCCACTCTAATGATATCCTGCCTACAAACACGAGGGATGACAACTTGATGTACAACCTCCCATTCACAGTCGGCTGATGCTGTTGGGGGTCTCCACTTCCTCATAAGTACTCCTGACTTTACATAATAACAAGTAGAAGCACCAGCTGACTCTTCCTCACTGCAAGCAGAGTTAGCTAGACCTTTCAACTCAGGGTCAGCAACCTGCAACTCAACCAACTCTTGACGAGACAAATTATCAACACTACGGGGTACTGCCTCATCTGGTGAGTGGTCCAAATTAGCAAGAAAAGTGTCAGCTAGGATAACATCATCATCATCATTATCCTCTAAATCACCAGTAACTTTAGACTTAGCCCTAGTGACAGCACATGCAGGGAACACATCAGGGACATCACAATCCTGGGACGCAGCCACTGGCTCACTAGACAACTGAGGAGCTGGACACACTTGACTTCCACCAATATCATTTCCAAGTAAGAAAGTTACACCTGACATTGGGAGTGTCTCAACCAACCCAACCATAACAGAACCATTAACAAAACCAGACTCTAAATTCACTCTGCACAGAGGAACAGAGAAGTAATTATTCCCTACACCTTGTAAGATTACAGTTTCATCAGAGGAATTAAAATTAGAGCCTAGAACACTGGTCAGCATAAGGGATTGGCAAGCACCTGTATCACGATATATTTTAACTGATTTCCTGTCATTACTGTCCAGAGGACTGACAAAACCATCAGACAGGAAATTAGCACATGAACTCTTGAGAGTGTCACCCACGTTACTGCTCAAAAGAGGAGCTCCATCATGAGAATTTAAGTTACCCCTCAAAGCAGGTTCAGTTAACTCAGTTAAAGAATTCTGGGAACTCTCAAGAGTGGACACTAGACCAATTGACTGAATATTTAAAGACTCCTTTTTGTTCACATCACGCTGTCTCCTGAAACATCTCTCCGTAGTATGACCAAGCTTACTACAATAAGTACATTTACTTTTCTGAAATCTAGAGGTGAAGCTGGTATTTACTTCCTGAGAAACATCATCCTTATTCTCTTTCCTGTTACCTGTACTCTGAGTAGAGGCAACGTACTTACTCTCAGCTTTCCCTTTCTCTCCAGAATATCTCTTGTGAGTGAGAACATACTCATCAGCTAAAACTGCAGCATCAGACAAATTATCTATTCTTTTCTCATCAAGATATAGGCTTACATCTTTACTAATACACCTTTTGAAATCCTCCAGCAAAATCATCTGCTTAAATTTACCAAAATCAGAATCCACATTCTTAGAATTTAACCACTGCTCTAACAGATCTTCTTTCATTTTTGCATACTCAACATGGGATTGCTTATCTTGCTTATAAGTTGTCCTAAATTTTACTCTATAGGCTTCAGGAACAAGCTCATAGGCCTTAAGAATCAAGCTCTTAACTACATCATAATTATCAGACTGATCCTGAGGCAAAGATGCATAAGTTACTTGAGCTTTACCGGTGAGAACAGTTTGAAGGAGTACTGGCCAATACTCCTTAGGCCAATTAAAACCTGTAGCTACCCTCTCAAACAACTGAAAATACTTTGTTAAATCAGATTCATTAAAAGGAGGGACAAGTTTAACATTTTTAGCCACATCAAAATCATCAGAGCTAGATGATCCAGTTCCACCTTGTTTCATGCGATACTCATGGTCTGCCTGAATCCTAGCAATTTCAACTTGTGCCTCAGCCTCCTTAGCTTTTGCCTGAAATTCAGCCTCCTTAGCCTGTGCTTGAAATTCAGCTTCCTTCACACGAGACTCCGCCTCCTTAGCCTTAGCCTCCTGCAGGGCTAGCTGTAACTTAGCTAATTCAATCTGCGTTTGCTCATTTGGAGGAGTTACATTAAACAAGCTTTCATTAATCATGTCAACAATTTGATCTTTAGAATGATGAGAGTGAACAGCAATTCCCAATTGTTGAGCAACAAGCTTAAGTTCATTCTTTGTTCTGTTTTCTATATCACACACTGTTTGCACATTTGACAAAAAATCTTTGGCTTCATCAAGTGTAGAAATAGTAGCCATCATGAATATATCACAGTCACAAAATATCAAACAATATCCTTATGATAATATCCTGAATATCCTGATGAGAGGTCGCCAAATTTATGTTACGGAACAGAGAAAGATAACGTACACTTTAAGTGAGAATGCTAAAAATCACTACTGTCCCGTAAAGTTCCAGGTTCAAAACAAAAGAGTTAGGTAAAATTACAAGTTAAAGTTTAATGCTCAAACTAACAACAAAACATTCAGGACTCATAAGGATAATGTAATGGCAAATAAACAGGTTAAATATATGGTTAACTGCAATAGCCTCTATTAACACGAAATTAGCAAGAATAAATTTATCTAAGTCAGCCCTGATAAAATGAGATACCAGATAATACTCAGTGAATGCCAGATAAATTATTACAGATACAAACTATTATCAAAAATGACTGACATAAAGAACCCTACACGAATTACAAAAACTTCACTAGGCCCACAAATTAAACTTATGCTATACAGTACAAGAAAAAATACAACAGTTATACTCAAATTACACACAGCTGCCAGATGTTTGGAGATTTCTTGAGCACTCACAATAATAATATCTGTACAGGGGAGGACAGAGATGTGAACAAAATGAGGAGCAGATCTAAGTGGCAATGATGCAGAGACTGAGCTCATTATATAGGGGCTGGCAGAGCTTGATACAACTTGTAAGAGGGACGCGCAAATGAAGCCATGGGGACAGAGAGCTGAAAATCCCGCAAAGTATAACAGAGAGAACGACTTACTCTACTATAACGGTAGAAGGGGGGGACTGAGGCAGAACACGCTCGTGATCAAACATGCAGCAACTGTGCGTTAAAATTACACAAAGGATGATGAAATCATAGGCTATGTAACACCTCCCCACAAAGAAAAAGAAATTTACAAAGGAAATTTCTTATTACTCTAAAACAATCTGTCTAAAGTCTAGATAAGCAATCTGCAATAACATTTTCTTTCCCCTTGACATGTTGTATGTCTAATGAATACTCCTGAAGAAGTAGACTCCATCTTGTCAATCTCTGATTTTTATCTTTAAACTTACTAAGGAATTTCAGTGGGTTATGATCGGTATAAATGACTATGGGGTCAAAACCAGAACACAAATAAAATGAAAAATGCTGTAAACCCAAAATCAAGGCCAAAAGCTCTTTCTCAATAGTTGAGTAGTTCTTTTGAGGTGGAGTGAACTTCTTACTGTAATAAGATACAGGATGTTCAATACCCTGATCATCCTCTTGCAGCAAAACAGCCCCAGCTCCTGTATCACTTGCATCAACAGCCATCTTAAAAGGCTTAGCAAAATTTGGAGTAGCGAGCACTGGCTGACTTAATAGAATAGCTTTAAGTTTGTTGAAAGAGGATTCACAGTTATCGGTCCAGACAAATTCAACTCCCTTTTTCAGTAGGTCTGTAAGTGGTGATACAAGAATAGAAAAGTTAAGAACAAATCTCCTGTAATAACCTACCATTCCCAAAAATCTTTGTAGCTCTTTCCTACTTTTAGGTCTGGGAAGATCACTTATAACCTGAACCTTAGCTCCTGGTGGTGCAACATGTCCATCACCAATTACATACCCAAGGTACTGAACTTTAGCTTGACCAAACTCACACTTTGATAAATTAGCTACAAGATTAGCATGAACTAAACGGTCAAGAAATTTACTGACATGGCATAGGTGATCTTTCCAGTTGTCACTGAAGATTAATACATCATCAATATAAACAACACACCCTGCCAAACCCTCTGTTACAACATTCATGAGCTTCTGAAATGTGGCTGGTGCATTCTTCATACCATACGGCATTACAGAACATGCAAAAGCCTTTCCTAGTGTTACAAAACATGAGATCTCCCTAGCACGTTCAGTCATAGGTACTTGCCAGTATCCCTTTAACAAATCAAACTTACTTATGTACCTAGCCTTTCCGATCTTGTCTATGCAATCTTCCACACGAGGGAGAGGGTAAGTGTCTGTTTTAGTTATCTGATTAACACGTCTGTAGTCAATGCAAAGCCTCTGTGACCCACCTGGCTTAGGGACCAGAGTGACAGGAGAACTCCACTCGCTCTGACAGGGCTCAATCAACTTGTGGTCCAACAGGTAGCCAAGCTCCTTCTGGATGAGAGGAACTTTCACTGGGTTCACACGGTAAGGAGGCAATTTAATTGGCTTTGCGTCTCCAACATCGACATCATGCATCAACACAGTGGTTCTTCCTGGTGTGGCACGGAACACTTGCGGGTACTCCTGCAGTAATGCCGAAAACTCCTGCCTTTCCTTGGGAGGTAGATGAGAAAGCTTAGTCTGGAGATCATTCATGATATCAGGATTCTTCCCCAAACTATCACTCAGGCTCATGCTGCATGGGAGAACTTCACTTGCAGACTCGGGTGGAACAGCTACAGTGCAGACTGGATTATTTTCGTCCCGCCTGTGATATAACTTTAGCATGTTGATGTGACATAGTTGCTTGCTCTTTCTACGATCTGGTGTGGCGATGACATAGCTGACATCACTGAGTTTCTTCTCCACGAAATAAGGGCCACTAAACTTGGCTTGAAGAGGTTGCCCATGAACTGGTAGCAGAATCAAAACCTGATCTCCTGGCTGAAAGTGGCGTAACCTGGACTTCTTGTCATACCAAGTCTTCATCTTCTCCTGAGCAGCTCCTAAATTCTCTCTCGCCAGCTGTAAAGCAGTGGACAGCCGTTCTTTGAACTTCATCACATACTCCAGCAGGTTGACGTCATCTTCCTCCGACAGCCAGCATTCCTTGAGTAGCTTAAGGGGTCCTCTTACTTCATGGCCAAACAGTAGTTCAAAAGGCGAGAAGCCCAGTGATTCATTTGGAGATTCTCTTGCAGCAAACACAACGAATGGAAGACCTTTATCCCAGTCTTTCTGATGTTCCAAACAGTATTTCTTGAGCATCGATTTGAGTGTTTGATGATATCTCTCCAACGCTCCTTGGGTCTGGGGATGGTAAGCTGAAGACGTGATCTGGGTGATGCCCAACTCTTTCAGAGACTGTTTGAAAACGTTTGACATGAAATTACTTCCCCGGTCTGACTGTACCTCCTTGGGCAGACCAAACTTTGTGAAGAACCCTAGCATTTCCTTAACCACGTTCTTTGCTGAGATATTTCTAAGTGGAATGGCTTCAGGATAACGAGTAGCCATATCAATCATGGTCAACACATAAGAAAATCCTGAAGAAGTCTTAGGAAGAGGGCCCACAATATCCACCAACACACGGGTGAAAGGCGCCTCAAAAGGAGGAATGGGAACTAGAGGTGCAACCTTTTCGGTCTGATTACACTTCCCCACAACTTGACAGGTGTGACAAGACTTACAATACCAGGAAACATCCCTGAAGATACCTGGCCAGTAGAAGTGTTTCAAAATGCGTGCCACAGTCTTCCTCACTCCAAGGTGTCCTGCCAAACTGGAATCATGAGCCACTCGAATGATATCCTGCCTACAAACACGAGGGATGACAACTTGATGTACAACCTCCCATTCACAGTCGGCTGATGCTGTTGGGGGTCTCCACTTCCTCATAAGTACTCCTGACTTTACATAATAACAAGTAGAAGCACCAGCTGACTCTTCCTCACTGCAAGCAGAGTTAGCTAGACCTTTCAACTCAGGGTCAGCAACCTGCAACTCAACCAACTCTTGACGAGACAAATTATCAACACTACGGGGTACTGCCTCATCTGGTGAGTGGTCCAAATTAGCAAGAAAAGTGTCAGCTAGGATAACATCATCATCATCATTATCCTCTAAATCACCAGTAACTTTAGACTTAGCCCTAGTGACAGCACATGCAGGGAACACATCAGGGACATCACAATCCTGGGACGCAGCCACTGGCTCACTAGACAACTGAGGAGCTGGACACACTTGACTTCCACCAATATCATTTCCAAGTAAGAAAGTTACACCTGACATTGGGAGTGTCTCAACCAACCCAACCATAACAGAACCATTAACAAAACCAGACTCTAAATTCACTCTGCACAGAGGAACAGAGAAGTAATTATTCCCTACACCTTGTAAGATTACAGTTTCATCAGAGGAATTAAAATTAGAGCCTAGAACACTGGTCAGCATAAGGGATTGGCAAGCACCTGTATCACGATATATTTTAACTGATTTCCTGTCATTACTGTCCAGAGGACTGACAAAACCATCAGACAGGAAATTAGCACATGAACTCTTGAGAGTGTCACCCACGTTACTGCTCAAAAGAGGAGCTCCATCATGAGAATTTAAGTTACCCCTCAAAGCAGGTTCAGTTAACTCAGTTAAAG
Source organism: Coenobita brevimanus (assembly GCF_032717465.1). Classification (NCBI taxonomy): domain Eukaryota; kingdom Metazoa; phylum Arthropoda; class Malacostraca; order Decapoda; family Coenobitidae; genus Coenobita; species Coenobita brevimanus. Next base: position 33,794,131 of record NC_136986.1, read on the forward strand.
AATTCTGGGAACTCTCAAGAGTGGACACTAGACCAATTGACTGAATATTTAAAGACTCCTTTTTGTTCACATCACGCTGTCTCCTGAAACATCTCTCCGTAGTATGACCAAGCTTACTACAATAAGTACATTTACTTTTCTGAAATCTAGAGGTGAAGCTGGTATTTACTTCCTGAGAAACATCATCCTTATTCTCTTTCCTGTTACCTGTACTCTGAGTAGAGGCAACGTACTTACTCTCAGCTTTCCCTTTCTCTCTAGAATATCTCTTGTGAGTGAGAACATACTCATCAGCTAAAAACTGCAGCATCAGACAAATTATCTATTCTTTTCTCATCAAGATATAGGCTTACATCTTTACTAATACACCTTTTGAAATCCTCCAGCAAAATCATCTGCTTAAATTTACCAAAATCAGAATCCACATTCTTAGAATTTAACCACTGCTCTAACAGATCTTCTTTGATTTTTGCATACTCAACATGGGATTGCTTATCTTGCTTATAAGTTGTCCTAAATTTTACTCTATAAGCTTCAGGAACAAGCTCATAGGCCTTAAGAATCAAGCTCTTAACTACATCATAATTATCAGACTGATCCTGAGGCAAAGATGCATAAGTTACTTGAGCTTTACCGGTGAGAACAGTTTGAAGGAGTACTGGCCAATACTCCTTAGGCCAATTAAAACCTGTAGCTACCCTCTCAAACAACTGAAAATACTTTGTTAAATCAGATTCATTAAAAGGAGGGACAAGTTTAACATTTTTAGCCACATCAAATTCATCAGAGCTAGATGATCCAGTTCCACCTTGTTTCATGCGATACTCATGGTCTGCCTGAATCCTAGCAATTTCAACTTGTGCCTCAGCCTCCTTAGCTTTTGCCTGAAATTCAGCTTCCTTAGCCTGTGCTTGAAATTCAGCTTCCTTCACACGAGACTCCGCCTCCTTAGCCTTAGCCTCCTGCAGGGCTAGCTGTAACTTAGCTAATTCAATCTGCGTTTGCTCATTTGGATGAGTTACATTAAACAAGCTTTTATTAATCATGCCAACAATTTGATCTTTAGAATGATGAGAGTGAACTGCAATTCCCAATTGTTGAGCAACAAGCTTAAGTTCATTCTTTGTTCTGTTTTCTATATCACACACTGTTTGCACATTTGACAAAAAATCTTTGGCTTCATCAAGTGTAGAAAGAGTAGCCATCATGAATATATCACAGTCACAAAATATCAAACAATATCCTTATGATAATATCCTGAATATCCTGATATGAGGTCGCCAAATTTATGTTACGGAACAGAGAAAGATAACGTACACTTTAAGTGAGAATGCTAAAAATCACTACTGTCCCGTAAAGTTCCAGGTTCAAAACAAAAGAGTTAGGTAAAATTACAAGTTAAAGTTTAATGCTCAAACTAACAACAAAACATTCAGGACTCATAAGGATAATGTAATGGCAAAAAACAGGTTAAATATATGGTTAACTGCAATAGCCTCTATTAACACGAAATTAGCAAGAATAAATTTATCTAAGTCAGCCCTGATAAAATGAGATACCAGATAATACTCAGTGAATGCCAGATAAATAATTACAGATACAAACTATTATCAAAAATGACTGACATAAAGAACCCCACACGAATTACAAAAACTTCACTAGGCCTACAAATTAA